>NC_081440.1:9669260-9785080 GCF_007210705.1 Tigriopus californicus | reverse complement strand
TTCAGGAATATCCGCCCAACCGATTTTCGGGGATTTACCTCAAGTCCTCCGTGTGGTTTACTCGGACACTCAAAGCCATGCAATTAGGAGCTCATTTCGAGCGAGACATTCTGTCTGAGGTGGCGAAAATGCATCACGATGTGAAGCATCTCAGCCAACTGGAGGCCATGCAACAATACATTGGCTATGCTCAAGGATTGCCCAACTATGGAGCGACCAATTTTGGGGCTCTCTTGAAAGGAGACGGGATTCGAAACGCCGGGGGCAAAAGTCTGGTTCAGATCGCGCCCAAAGGTTTGAGATTGCTCAATGAGCGAGAATTGAAGAGCATCTCCCCCGAAATCCCCTGGGAGGCGATTAGTCAGGTCCAATTGGTTCAAGGCGACCAGATCCGTTTGGAAATTGAAGGGCAGGGTTTCTTATTCATCATATCGGGGAAGGTAATAGAGATGATGGACCTCATTCAGGGATACCTGAAGTTAGTTGATATTAAACCGTCTAAGGGCCAGAACTCGCTGAGTCCAAGTCATTTCTCTAGAGATGAAAATGCTACGTACTGGAGGAAAGTGGTGAATCTTTTGGAGATCGAAAACCAACGCCTGAGAAAGCTTTTGCATGAGAATAGCATCGAATTTGAACCAAGTAACCTTAGTACGACCTCCAATAAAAATCTTTGAACATTTTGTCATTCCAGTGCTTGCGTATGATTATGAAGCAGATTTGATAGCAGAAAACCCACATATGCAAGGGTCAAGCTTCACTCAAGATAATTCTATAACATCCTTGGATGTGGATGATGAAGACTACTCCGATGAAGAAGGATCTGGATCTGGATCTGGATCTGGATCTGGATCTGGAGATGATGCCCCAGTGGAAGATTTGACGAAGGCAGAGAACCTATCCAAACACATCATTGTTGATGATGACAATCCCATAATGGCTGAATTCAAAATTCAAGACCTCCAACCGTGCACGGACTACGTGATTCAAGTGATGAATTTTTACACCATTGATGGGAATGACATATTTGGCCCACCATCCAAAATACAGGCCCAAACTCAATGTCCCGAAGGGGAACCCGCCACAACAGTAGGCCCATTTTCCAGTACGTCTATCTCCATTCAACCAGAAGAAACCACATTCGAAGCTCATGCGGATGAAACCACATACTCCCCATTGATCGGTGAAACTACTGATGACAATCCAGTCCAAGTTACCACAACTAAAACTCCTTTTGAAGACCCATCCATCACCACAATGAATAGCCCCACAACCACAATTCAAACCACTCCGACGTATGAAATTACCACTAGTTGGGAATATCTTCTAGAAGACAGTTTGGACAGTACCACAGAATTAGAAGCAACAATTACAGCAACCACCACCACTACTACCACCACCACCACTTCCAGTACTACAACAAGCACCCCAACTACAACCACAAAACCCATGATCCCTTTCATTGGATTCGAAGTTTCTGAAAATTCTAACGGAACGTTTTCGGTAGTTTGGGAACAAGCCACTGACATCCAAGCAGAGCTTGAGATTCAAAGTACAAATGGAACCAATGCTATATACAAGTTTGAAAGGAGCTCTAACCCCGGCACTTATTTGCGGCAAGAGCAGGCCTTGAATTTGCAACCTTGCTCGATATATTATATTATCCTCTACGAGCGTAACTCTGACGGTGAAGTTACTGAGTTCTGGCGTCATACCGTTCAAGTCACTCCTAATCCTGATTTAGAGTTCGAACTGGCCAGTCCACAAATCGTAGTGAGTAAAAACGTAAGCTCGGGCAAAGGAAACGTCAGATTTGAATGGACTCATTCACAAGATTGCATCAAGGCCTACGTGATCACCTTATCCCAAGACGACCTCTTTGGTATCACTGAGGTAGAACCAAAAGCAATAGGCGAGAGCATTTCAATTGATTTGCATATGATGCCTGGAAATCTGACCCTGAAGAATTGTCACAAATATCTATTGACAATTCAGCCCCAGACCGAAGCAGAAATTGAGGAGGGAGCCTTATGGCAGAAAGGTTACTCCAAACCCTTTCGGTACATGTTAGCGGATGATGGAGCCCCCAATGATGTTCAAGATAAGATTTCAATCACACCAACGTCGTTTCAAATTGAGCTGAGTTGGCCCGAACCCCTTTCCTGCAAAGAAATGACCCTGTCCGTGGCTAGCAATCGTCATATTTACAACGACCATGGCCACACGCAATTCATTCATGCCACAGACATCCCCATCTTCTCGGAGCGCTACATCATTTCCGATCTGCGGCCTTGCTTTGACTACAAACTGATTCTTTCTGTGGACGATGGAATCCTGTTGGATAAAACAATCAGCACTATAAAGAATGAAACAGTGGTGGAAGAGCTTAATGCACAAGAGGTTGCTATTTGGAAGGAAGACCAAGATCCAACTCAAGTCAAAGTCGAATGGGCCTCACGATGTGTAGAGACATTCTCATTCGAATATTGTCGATTTCCCACCGGGTGCATTAAAGAGACGGGCAGGGTAACCCGTGGGGTGGCCCTAATCGATTTATCAGTTTTGCCGAGCATTACACTTGAGGCCCTGATCCCATGTCAAATGTATCGCTTTGAGATTGACACCTCACTCATCGGTCAAATCTATGAGGGGAATTTCACGACCCATTTCTCCGACGGACTTGCATTCGATTTTCCAGAATTTCACTTTGAGTTCAGGAATGATCCAATCCACGTCACTTGGGAACATGTCTATCCTTGCGTGGACAAATATGACATTAATTTGACTTCTAGCAACGGTACAACTCTATTATCTACAAAAATTCAACCAGACACTCTGGGATCCATTAGCTTTGACCTTTCCATAAACCTAGACGAGAGTGGGTCACAACTCGATCAATGTAGCAACTACACTCTACAAATAATTCCAAGATTAACAGCAAACTATTCCAGCACTACTTGGGAAAGTCGAAGTATGCGACAAGTGGAATTTCTATTTCTCTCTGAAACGCCCATTCCGACTAGAATTTCTCATCTGGTCAATGAGAGTGGTGCCCATATTTCTTGGCCGGGTTCATCATGCTTGAGTGCCTATATTTTAGTGCTAACCGATGCACATGGGAACAAATTAGTCAACAAAACGTTGGCAGACAACTCAACCTCAATTCCAATGAACGCTTTGAAACATTGCACTCAATACCATATCAAAATATGGAGCATATCGGAATTGGGAAAGTCGGATGATCATGCCTCTTCCGAATTCATGACAGATCACCCGGATGAGATCCTTCTTCATCACAATGCTTCTTACGAGTCGATTGAGGTTCGAGCCGAGCTCCATGGCATGGATTGCGTGGATCACTACAAGGTGTTTCTTTGTTCCGTGGAAAAAGTGCAATGTTGGGATCAGTCGCTATCCTCAGATCAAGAAAACATGGTGGTCTTTGAAAATCTGACTGAGGGTTCTCCGTTGGTGATTCAATTGGTGGGATACAACACCAGAGGCCAGGAGTTGTATTTCTCTTCAGAGAAGGTGGTTGAAACCCGACATCGCATCAAGGCCACTTTGAAAGAGGGACAAGTTACGGAACATTCAGTCCAATTTACCGTAGAATCCTCCTTTTTTGAATCAGGACTCGACTCCCGGCTTGAGTGGTGGGTGGAGGTGTCTTGCTCTCACAAAGACGAAACTTTGATCAGCAAAGGGGCTCATAAGACAATCAAATTCACGGATTTGGATCCTTTTACTATGGTCTTATGCTCGGGAACATTTTATACCGAACAAGAAGAGGAAGATATGGGATCAGTTTGGATCAAAACAAACCAAGCTGCCCCTAGCTCTCCCCAGGATTTGAGGATCGAGCTCGTCAATTCCACTCAGATCGTGATTCAATGGAATGGCCCTCAATCAGTTCCTGGGATAATCGAAGACTATGAATTGACTTACAACTACGAATGCAAACCAGACTCTTCGTGCGCCGATAAAGAATGTGGCCGACAGAATAATCATACCATCCAAGGAGATCAATCTTTTTTGCAATTGACTGTGAAACCATTTCGAAGCTATGTTTTTGATGTAAGTGCCAAAACAAAACACCCGAGTAGGGGTCCGAACCATGGACCAATCACTTTTGAGACGCCCAGTGGCCAACCTGCACCCGCTACGCTTAGGAAGCTCGAGAAACTATCGAGCGATTCTGTCCTCATCGAGTTTGAAGAGGGCTGTCCGATTAATGGGGAAGTTGGGCACGAGGTACAATGGCTTTGTAATGGTTGCAAAATGCCTCCCCAACCCTCGGTGAAGATCCATCACGATTTGTCAGTGGAGGTCTCGAATCTTCAAGGAGGTTATTTTTATGATTTTTGGATTGAATCCAGCACTCGAGACTGTGCTGATAGTAATTGCACGGCTTCCAGCGAAGCCAAAGTCGTTTATCTTGATTGCGAATATCAATGCCGCGATGGAACCTGCATCAATCGAGGTTGGAAGATCAAATGTGACTTTGTTCGCGATTGCCCTGATGGAAGTGACGAGGAGGGATGCACTTGCGATCCACCGTTCAAATTCGAATGTAGCAACAAACATTGCGTTGAGTCGTGGCGACGATGCGACGGGAACGCGGATTGCAACGATTTTTCCGATGAAGCCAATTGTCCCACTTGCCACGACAACCAGTTTCGATGCGAGGGAACCCAAGAATGTATTGCTAAAAACATGACTTGCGATCGAATGGTTCAATGTCGCGATGGATCAGATGAGAAAGGATGTGCATACTGGACCTCCAGGTAAGGCGACTTACATTTAGAATATACCCACTCAATGAGAAAAACATTCTCGCAATAAAGACTATTACATTTCACGGCAATCCTTGTATCGTAGATGTATCCCAATCCCTAGCACAGTCACTACAAATCCAACTTCGAATTCTGACGATATTGTTTGGTTTCCAGTTGTTGGCCTGATAAATTCAGGTGCTTGGACCACACCTGTATAGATATTCGACATCGATGCGATGGGATCTGGGATTGCGTCAATGGAGAGGATGAGCTTTCGTGCAACACCATTTGTGACAAGGTCGACGAGTTTGCTTGTAAGAACAGAGAGTGCATCCCACATGGCCAGTACTGCAATGGACAGAAAGATTGCTCGGATGGGACCGACGAGCTCTTTGAGTGCCACTGCCATAAAAATGGACAATTCGCTTGCGTGTCCGGCAATGAGTGTGTACCAAGGCTCAAAGTTTGTGATGCGACGTTAGATTGCTCCGATGGATCTGATGAAAGAGGCTGTGGAGCCAAAAAATCATCGTTGCCAACCAATCCTGTTAAGTCTCCGGTCAATCTCGACGCTGAGAGTGTCTTTGGGACGAGACATGAGATCAGCAATGAAAACGGACCAGACACGGTTCTAGCTGATGCACTAGAATTTGCTGAACAAGCACAACAGGACAGTGCAGAAAATGCTTTCGTGGACTACTCCGAGATACGGCCGCTTTTCCAGCCATCCTTTTACGAGACTGGCTTTGAATCAGCCAATCAGGTTAAGGAGAAGTCGAAGTATAACCTCAAGGTATATCCTCAAGTGCAAGAGGTTTATGAAGGCCATGATGTGGTATTGCAATGTAGAGATGAAGGCGATCTCAGGGCCCCAGTCGTTTGGAAGAGGCCCAACGGGAAATCTCTGCCCAAGCCATCCCACCAGGAATTTGGCAGATTGGAGATAACGTCAATCTTCCGTTTTCAAGAGGGATCTTACTTGTGTGTTGTGGAAAATGACCCGAACCATTCAGAGGGCCAAGCTAAGGCCGAGGTGAAGGTTGTAACCTATCCTGCTCGCAGTCAAAATGCTCTGTGACCAATCCATTTTCAATTTTTCATGGCTACATTCAAATAAATTGTGGAGTAGGTTTTTATTTATGACTCACTTGAACAAAATTGCTTTCATGATTAGTTTGTTGGAAAATATTTTTGCTTAATAACACTTAATAATCGTTTCTTATATTTTGCAAGCAAATTCATCTCAATCCTTCATCTCTTAAAGTGGCGCACGTCATACCGATATACAAAGGGGGTGACAAATCGAACCCAGCCAATTATCGACCTATATCACTTACGTCCAATATTGCCAAGGTACTTGAAAAAATCATGAAGACTAAACTGGTACAGCATCTAAATAGCAATGACATTATACCCTCGGGGCAACACGGTTTCCGCTCACGTCACAGTACCATCACTCAACTGATTCAGCATATCGACAGTATCATAACAAAACTACAAACTCATGACTCGGTGGATGTAGTATATCTGGACTTTGCGAAAGCCTTCGATAAAGTGGACCACGGGCTTTTACTCCAGCGTTTAGCTTCAACTGGTGTCCAAGGTAAAGTTTTAGGTTTCATAGAAGGGTTTTTAAAAGACCGTAAACAATACATTAGAGTGGACAATACGTTAAGTAACGTGTCTAATGTGTTATCGGGCGTACCACAAGGTATCATTCTTGGCCCTATATTATTTATTATTTTCATATCACCACTAGAGCAATTAGCAATAAGCTCTACTGTGTCTTGTTACGCAGATGACACCAAGTTGGTCTATGGAAGAATGGATGATTGCACTTTGGGGTTAGAAGACGATCTGGAAAATATATACAGATGGGTATCGGCAATTAACATGGCTTTTAATGGTAACAAATTTTGTCTTATGACATTCGGTAATGTTCCCACAGTTTCAAAATACATGGACATCAGGGGCGACCCAATTCAACAAGTTGGGTCAGTTAGAGATCTAGGGGTGATTATCCAGGATACAGGTAAATTCGATGAGCACATTGAGGTCAAAGTGGCTAAGGCCTTTCAAACATGCGGATGGATATACCGAACGTTTAAATCCCGCGATTCGATTACTATGCTGACTCTCTTCAAGTCTATTGTCCAACCCCATCTAGCTAGAGTATGCATCTCCTGTTTGGGCACCAGTGAGCGCTGCAGGACTTCAAAGAATAGAGAAGGTCCAACGAAGTTTTACACGTAGTATATCTGACATGCGTAACCTCTCCTATTGGGAGAGACTAAAACAGCTAAGGCTTTATAGTACTCAACGAAGATATGAAAGATATCTTATTTTATATGTTTTTCAAATGCATTCATAAACGATGCCTGAATCCGGGAATAAATTTTAACGAGAATGACCGTAGGGGTATAACGTGTGAGGTGAGAGTACAGTCTAGTCATAACGAAACTAGACTTGTCAAAACCATGAAATCCTCATTTATTCTATATAGAGCTCCTAGCCTATATAATCTTTTACCTACCTGCCTTCGACAATTCTACTTATTAGATGATCCTATGCCATCTTTTAAAGCAGACTTAGATAAGTTTTTAAACACCATTCCAGACCAGCCTTATGTTCAAGGACTAGCTCGATCTGCCAATTCTAATTCATTGTAAGATCAGATATTTTACCTTGCTTGACTTTGTCCACTATCTCATGGGCAAATCATTCTTTGTTTTCAATTTATTACCGGGGATTCCATCCCCTGTATCGGTGGACAATCCGAAAAAAAAAATTGTTATAAGCCTCCACAGGAATTCTATTCCCTTTGATATTCTTCATGGCAAAATTGTTCCAGCTCGGCGAGATTTCTTGGCTCACGACGACCTACCCAGACTTTGAGTTTCCTCCACAGGTTTTCAATTGAGTTGAGGTCCGGATTCATGTCAGACCAACCCAGAACCTCAATCCGATTATCTCGCAGCCAGATTTTTGCCTAAATGCTGCTGGTATGCATTGTTGGATCGTTGACGAGTTGGAAGATGACGCCCACACACCCTTCCGCAGTTGTCTCGCTGACTGTCTACAGTTGTTGGCCAAAATCTCAACGTAATCTTCCATATTCATGATGCATGATATCCGGATTAAGTTTCCTGTCTCGTTTATAGATTCATGTTTGACAATGGGCAGGCACTGTGCGTTTTGGGGAATGAGCTTTTCCTTGACGACGGTGCCAAACCTTTTGAACGTCAATGTGTCGATACGTAGAGCTCGATCTTAGTCTGATCCGACCACACAATCTTCAGAATTTCGGTCCAGAATGGCTCGTTCGCCTCCACGTGGTCGCTCTTTGCGAATGCCAGACGAGATTAGCAAGAGCAATGGCGTTTTCCGGGGCCGACAAGTGTCCAAATTTTCAGTCCGGACCTGGGCAAAGTCCGACTGATTGTAAATCTTGAAACAGATTCTCCATTGCTCTCTACCATCTACTTCACTTGATGAGTAGTTGATCGAGGATTGTTTGAAACATGCCGAACGATCTTCCGCTCCACTCTTGCTTGCTTGGGTCATCCAGATTGTTATCAGATGTTGTTCTCCTCAGCCCCTCCCTCCCTTTGCTTCCTTCGAACTCTCTTCCCTCGATTTTGAACCGTCGAAATCGGCAAGTCCAGCTACTTGGATATGGCTTGAAGAAGGCCCTTCCCTTCATTGTAAAATTTAGTAATAGTCTTCAGCTTGAGAGGCTTATCAAGCTCCTTGGATTTGACCATCCTCGATTCAGAACATTTTTTTTGCAACAAGCAGAGGTTTCCATTTTCAGCGGATGGAGGATCACTAGATTTCATGAGTCTAATATACGTGCTGGAAGCTTCTAGAACCCTCACAAAGCTTTTGGAGCATTCTTTAGAATATATGAGAATAAAATGTGCCTCAATAATGATGTTACAGGCAAATTATCAAACGTGACGAATAGTTTTGAACATGGCGTTTCAAATGAATTGCATGAGTGCAGATAAAAATGACTAAACGTTGCTAATTTCTTTAGTGTATGCAGAGAACAGAGTGTGATTTCTTCGTTCCTTATTTGAAGTCCGTTGGTGTAACTGCTAGCAACACTGATCTACTATCGAGAAAAAGCTGTTTAAATGACGTTATGCATACTTTTGCTCCTCATTGTATGCTCATGTTAACGACAATGATAATGAGGCCATGTTAATGGTTGAGAAATTGATTTAATGACCTTTGATGAAAAGGTTTTGCCAGGAACATACGAAGATGTGCTTCTCTGTAGAGAGTGACATCTTTGGAAACAAAAAGGAAACGGTCCAAATATTAATATTTGGATCGTCAATATACGTCAATATATAAACAATTTTGAAGATTTGGGCTACACGCCATGTGATGGACACCAGAAACAACTGTACACGCCGTCTCTACCGACAAATTGACTCAATCTGAGAAAAACTGACTTATGGTAGGATGGAATAAACTGATTGCATATTAAATTGCCACCAGATGAATAGTACTGAGCAAATGTCCCTACACGTTCTGGATCGACCGACAACATCAATTCTTACAATTTGCGCCAAACACTTATATTACCATTTATTGTAAATTTTGCAATGAGCATTGCTTCCTAGTATTGGGCAAAATTTTGCATATGGGTATACGGTTCCTGAGAGAGTAAGAAGTATTTTATGATTTTTTTATAGAGACGGGAAAAACAATTTGTCAAGGCTAGTTTGTCTTGTAGTAGTGACTTTTTATATTAAGTCTCACGGCTTTGCTGCTCAATGTTGTACAGTTTTGAATGCGAATAGTTGTCTGAACACAAGTTCACCTAACAAGAAGAATATCTGTTGTGAACAAAACTAGTTTTGACAAACTCTGGAATTTACACTCAACGCCAAAACAAAAGAGAAAAAAGCCTTCGGATTCGATCTGACCTCCTGAACCACCTTACTCTCAGTTTGTAACCGGTCATATTCGATGGAGGCTTTAATCTTACCCTGAACTATGTCCAACTGTTTTTGGAGACTACCCACGATTACTGGATTTGAAGTGCTCCTCAGCCTTTTTGCCAGTTTACAACTCTTCTTGAACAAAGTCTTCCTACATTTTGGAATTTTTGTCCGTTTGCCACCTTTCGGCACACATTCAGAGATTGCTAGAGTGGAGCAAACTTCCTTAAAAACTAGAACTAACTTATCAATGGCTGCATCTATGGACGATTCCTGTTTCAGAATTGAAACCAGGTCCAGTTCCTCAAATATTTCTATGATCAATGGCCAATGTTCATCTTTGAACTTGAACTTAGCCAAACCGACCTTTTTGGCCGGTTTTACTGTAGAGCACGCCGGCTTTTGAGTAATGGTCGACCCTATCTCAAGAACACGACGATCTGACAGATTACTAGGTGTCACATGGACATACTGGATCAGATCAGGGTCATTGGAAAAGACCAAGTCTAGAACGCTATTCTCTCTAGTGGCTACACCAACATGCTGGGCGAAATTGCGCAAGATTGCAAACTCCTCCAGCTTTTCGAACGACTGAGATGTCGATTTCGAGATGGGAATATACCCATCAGGACAAACCTCTCACTCTAGTACAACGCTGGCCGGAAAATTAAAGTCCCCTACAAAGAAAACCTTCGAGCAAACTGCCTGATCCAACTCATTTCCAGTGAATTGGAGAGCTGACATAAAAGAGCTTACTAAACAAGAAAGGGGTCAATACATTGTTACAATAGACAGATCTAGCCTTCACATATGACAAACTAGGACCTCTAATTCTCCATTCGACACTTGTACATGACTAATGTGCAAATCATTCCTAATATATAGGCATACACCCCCATGTGGGAATATGGGATTATCAGGGCGTATCCTATCCCAACGAACTAAGTTGAAACCAACTATGGTTAGTTCTTCATCTAAGACCCCTGGCCGAAGCCAGGTTTTTGTTATAGAGATAAATGAAATCTCTCTCTCAACGACTAGTTCTTCTAAGATCTTAACTTTTGTGCGTCTTCTTTAGAAATCAGACAATGCACGTTCAAATATAGCCCCTTTACGGGCCTCTCTTTTGACGGACCAAGTTCGTAAGATCTTGGACCATCCTCTCCAACCGTAAAAAAATCCCGTTTATCAACAAAGCTACGTTCTACTGGAGGCAAAGCATGAGCTAATCGGGATGGTTGGGTTTGAGGAATGGGTTGGGCAACTACATTTGAATAGGAACGTATTTTGGGAATAGGGGTGGGGCAAGGAATATTAGGGAGGAGAGTGATTATAGGAATAGGGGTGGATTGGGTATTTGAAGGAAGAGGAGGGAATTGGGAGAGAGGATGGGGGTAGGAGGAGAAGGAGGGAGGAAGTTAAATGGGTTAAGGAAGGGGGGTGGGGCGGGATTAGGTTTAGGAATAGGGTCAGCTCTAAAACTACGAAACTGAGCTATCCTATTTCTCACCTTTCTTTGCGTCCCATCTACATGGACAGAGGTACACCGTACATTAAAGCACGTGTTAAGTCTCATGGACTGACGGCACATGTACGGGTGAAAAAAGGACAATCTACCTTTGAACATCCCTTCTTCCCATTGTACTTCTCAAGGCCGAACTTGAGAAGTTTTTGACACCATTTAGGGTGGGTTTCATCAGGACAAGGCTGCTTTCGATAAACAGGACAGACTGCTTTCTCTACAACTGTCTTATCCTGCTCTTTTTCAAGAGGAGTTACTACTTCAACCTCTACATTGGTCAAATCAGTCGACATCTCAACTACTGGGTGAGCCTGTTGTTCAAGTAGTACCCTGGTCTGATTGACCCAAGCAACTAGAGCCTCCATAATAAACGGCTTATTGACTACAGAAGGAACCTTCCTTGCTAAGAACAAGTCCAAACATTGTCTAGCCTCTTTGCTGACTTTTCCAAAAATAGCTTAAATTAACATCGGAATAGTTGAAATCACCTACTATAACCCATATATTTTGAACTGCAGTAACCCTGTTAGCTTGGCGAGAGGCCACCAATGAATGCTGGTCTTAATGATCTTGAGGCGAGTTTTAAAAAGGTTCGTACCTCTCAGCTAAGGCTTTGACATTACTCAGACTGAGCATCCACTCGCCCCTCTGGTCAGCACATTTTCATACTGAAAAACGTCCAGGCATCAAACTCCTAGGTAAGACTTCCAAAAAACCTCGCCCCTGGTTATTTGTTCCAGGGGTAGAGACACGCAAAAAATGTCCAAGGAGCCTCAGGACACAATAAAATCCAAGTTGATTAAGACCCACATTAGCTCACACAAGACCTTTTTTGTCAATTACCAATATCTTGACACCAATTGATGACCAGAGAAGGTTAATTCGTTGTCCGAGATATCGCCGTATAACTATGCCTCCCTAATGAGCAATAGGTCTGGCGATGGATTCTATTATGTACCTGCATGTTCACTACATAGTTTACAAAGCATCTTGCGTTTGGATAGTGGAGTTTTGATGGTGGTCATGATAGATACTTCATTTTGAGATTGAGCCTGGCTGACCTGCTTCTAATGAGCGATGGTGACCCAATTATGCGACCACTTTGGACCCCCACAACGGATTTCTGATTCAATTGTTCGTTTTGTTTCTCGTCAGCATTTGAAGCAAATTTTCACCTCGGGGAACAAGGGAAACTCCTGAGCTTCCTCCATAACATCCATAACCTTTGAGGCAGCTTCACACTCAGATATACCTTTGAGGCACAAAGCCTTAAACCCTTCGATGGGTTTTGTTTCAGATCATTGGTACAATATTTAATAAGCTAGGAGACAGCCAGGATTCGCAGTCTTTTTTTGTGTCATGAAGCAGATTTATTGGCACTAAAGCAGATTTCGTGCGTTTGTTTCCATAGTTGAATTGGTTTTGAGCCTAGCCACATTTTCCCCCCAAAAAATGACAACCAAAATCAGTGGGCAAATCAGTGGGCGTGAGGACAAGTTGGGCCAGTTGTCATTTGTTGATTTTCATCGTCGATACTCAGGATCACATACGTGTTTAAATGATAATGCAATATCATTCAGGTTTGTTTGCTCTTTTGAACCAAATGTGGACTGTTCTGTTTACTTGCCATGTCAACTTTTGTTGCACGATACTATTGGTCTTTTATAGTTTTGCTTTTTCGTTTATTGCCCGTTCTTCCGATTTGAGAAGCAGTCTTTCAATCGATTTTTAGAGCTTATTTCGACCAAGTACTTGAAGTAGACTTATGTACCTAAAACGAAGCTTTAGACATATTCTGATTGTCTCTTTTAATGACTAGAAATTTGCCAGCCCTATTTGGCGCTATCGTAGACGAATAAAAGTGATACCATGGGCGAAAGCACGCACATCGGGAGTTCATTGCTTATCCGCGATGAAAAGGAACTCCGTTTTAGCTTTACTTGTGTACGAAGTGCGATATAGCAGTTCTGTCATTACATTAGGTAGAAGAGATAACCGCCATTTTCGTTTGCTAATGGTAGCAACAAAACAACCTACCGAAATTGTAGCTTCTGATGCGATTCTCGACCGTGGGTATCCAGTTCGCAAAAATTCACTCCCATCGACAATTTCCGATGAAAACAGACCAATGTGGAAGTGGTGAACGAACTTTATGATAAGGAGTAAAAGTGACAATTTTCAAGGACAAAACGACAGAAGCCGCGAGACATGATGAAGGTTCAAACTGTCTGTCTAGGAATTCTATGTTGGACTTGGTGTTGGATCCCAATCATCTTAGCCAAACACTGTTCCAAGACTTTCCAACCCCGCGTTAAAGAACACATTCAATTCTCTTTTCCCAAAGTGCACGAAGATTTCTTCAACTTTCAGGCCATTAAAGTGCAATTCGCCAAGAGGGCCAAACACTTGTTTTGTCCAGAGGAAGAGCCATTGAAACTTGTGTTAAGGTATCGAAAAGTGGGGACGAAAAAATGGCCAAACAGCATCGATATTGATTTGGACTCCAAGGAAGTGATTATTGAGGAAGGCATTGAGTCTTGTTCCACCTATCAATTTCAATTGAGAGGTAGTGCTGGCACTGCCAGCTTGAGTAACACAAGAGTGGGAAAGTTTGACACTGGTCCAAGGCAATTGATGCGATCATCCATTGAGACAACAGTCGATCAAAATTGGGTTGGATTTGATTGGGCAAATTACACAGACAATTGCTCAGAGGGTATAGTTTTGGAACACCAGAAAAAGACGGCATTAACTCCGCATGCGCAACACAACATCCGCCTCGTGGAATGCAAAAAAGACGAGATTATCCTAGCTCCCAAGTTCAACGAGCAAAGAGGTATTCCAGTCAAATTTGAGTTCTCAATTCTACCCTTACAGGTCAACATATCGCCAATTATTGACGATTTGGGATTAAATTGGGACTTGAGTCACCTGAACTGCCCAGAGATTTTGAAAGTGGACCTGAAGTTTTACCTTTCTTATTTGAACACGGATACATTTCATATCATATTTGATAAAACGGTCAAATTCTTCGCATTTGGTAGTTCCCATTTGTCTCGACAAGACATTAAAGAAGATGGGTTGCGCCAAGAAATCATAGCTCCCTGTCAACAACATTCTTTAACTTTCAATCTCACAATGCATGGCAATTCGAATAATAGCCGAGAAGTGAACGTCGTCCAAGGGATCCCCATTATGGTCGATGCCAACGGAAATCTCACTTTCACCCCAGATCTGGATCCAGAATGTTTAGTTGTAAAAACTAACGCTAGAGGTTCAAAAGCGTGGGACCAGGAGAACGACCATCTCGATTCAACGACAGACGGATACGATTTAGTGGAGGAGATACTTAACCGCAATTCTGGATCCCCCATACAACCTTCCACTGCTAGTACGCAAGGGGAAGTTGAAACAACTTGGCATTCAGTGGACCACCCCAACATTTCACAAGATACTCCCTCCACTCCTATTGAAGTCTTGGACGTAACAATAACAGAGTCGAGTTCAACAGGTGGTCCCGAGGACATCGACTTTAATCTGGATGAAGAAGTTGATGTTGTTCAGGAAGAAGAGTTTCAATATGATTTCACATCACCCGACCCAATTTCACCCACTTACAATGGCTCAGTAGATGAAGACATTCATCTCGACTTTAATGATGACAATGTGACAGATTCAAATGGGACTGATCAGTCAGATGATAAGGAAAAAGGCCAACTGTACGACTCCTATGATCATTACGGACCTGCCCTACTAGAAGAATTTGACCTGCCCGTCACAACAACTGAAATGAGTCAAACAAACGGTTTCACTGCCAATTTAGCCCGAACTGGGAATATGAACGAATCCATTCCCAGAGTCGTCCATGCGTCTTCTGGTCCTTCATGGTTAATTCTGTTATTGGTCTTCCCTGGCATGATTGCTGTTCTAGCAGCCGTTTTCTTTGGCACAGCCGCTTACATCCGAATTAGAAAAGATTCGTCTGAAATGACTCCAGAATGGGAATCCCCAACAGTCAAAGAACCTCTTCAGTTGAACTCTAACTCGAACCAAGAGGATATTACATTTACAAATGAAAACTACAAAACCAACCCTAAAAATGATGTTGAACACGAGACTAATTTTTGAATAATGAAAGTTGCAATATAAAACATGCTCAATGACATGCTCAATGACAAAAAACGACGGACCACTACACTGAGTGGTCTCCATTCCAAGCAAGGGTTGCGATACATGGCAAATGGTCAGATGGATAACCAATGTTAGGGATGCCTTGAATTTCATCCAATTCTTCCTTGGAAGGAAATGGCACCACTTCTCGCACTTTCATACTGTCTTTGTCGTAAAATATGTAATCTAGACAATCTTTGAACGTGATTGTGAAGTTCGTATATTCGGGGGTACCGCAAGCTGAGCCCAACTTGAATTGATGATGAAGGTTCAGATCGTTCACCACTTGTCCTTCCACAACTCGCCATTCCGGGTGATCAGGCGCGATTGAACCCTTGGTGTAATACTCAAACACTCCACAAGGAGGAGTGCTGTTAAAGTCTCCGCAAATCATCACACTGATCCGACATTTCGGATGAGCAAACGTCATTTTTTTCTGCTTTTCGGCCAACTCACGGAGGATCACAGCACTTTGAAGCAACCTAACGTGGTCAGCTTCTGGTTTGAAGTACATATGCGTGTTGGCCACGATTACAAGTCTCTCACTTGATTTGTGCTTGAGCACCACGAGTTGAACGATGGTGGATCTTTCCGCTACATTGGCCATCAATTGGTCGTTTTCGCAAATGGATGACAGAATGTCCTTGACGTAGTCTTTGGTTTTCAGAGATTCTCCAAGAACCACTCTCTCCGTTTCGATAAGCTCGAATTTATCAGTTCGCCAAAAGCAAGCTTCACCTTCATTCACGGATCCACCTTTAGACGCAAAAGTACCCTGGAAGCCGTATTGTGGTTCCTCAAGCACAAGGCATAGATCGAGGTCAAACACTTTAGCATCGACTTCTTGAAGACATAGAATATCTGCGTTATAACCAATGAGCTCTTGGAGCAATAGTTGCTTGCGATATTCGATGGCAAGGGCATAAGGAGGACATTGAGGATGGAGGACGGTGCGAGAGTATTCAGAATCGGCATACAGATCGGCCAATAAGTTGTAGGTAACCACACGCAGCTCATCAGTTTTGGTTTTGGTCTTTGTGAAAGCCTGCCTGGCCTC
This sequence comes from Tigriopus californicus, assembly GCF_007210705.1. Taxonomy (NCBI): domain Eukaryota; kingdom Metazoa; phylum Arthropoda; class Copepoda; order Harpacticoida; family Harpacticidae; genus Tigriopus; species Tigriopus californicus. Next base: position 9,768,601 of record NC_081440.1, on the reverse strand, counting down.
GAACCCACAGAGACCAGGTCCTGCGGAGACCTCGCCTTTCGATATAGTCTCGAAAATTAGGCCTTCGCGGTTCTGCGAGTTTTTGGGCCTAATCACCAGCCTTAGGAGACCGCCCTTATCCTCATCCGTCACTCTATACAGGTATGAATCTTGGCGATGAGCCCACGTCACTTGGGGTGAAGTTTTTGCTCTTGGATCCAAACCATCGTGGAATTTTTCTACACTTGCGAACCAACTAAACGTGGAGAGCGACAAATCCGAGAAATTCACTTTCAACTTGTATGGGTACACCAAGAATCCAGACATTATTTGATCTTGTAACCTTGCGCTTTCAACCATCGGGGGGTTTACATCCACAAGATATTCATGTCCCATAAGGTTCATGACAACTTCATTGTCCGCAAACAAAATATCTTTGATCGCCACATCATCGCCGAGTATCAGGTTACTACAAGTTTGGTTTGAGAATGTGGCCTGGACCTCGGGAAATAGATCTTTTTCTCCTTCTTCCGTCTGGTTCGCTTTCCTTTTTCGCTTCTTGGTCAGAACTTTTTCTATATTTCCCAAGAGACGAGTTTTGAATTGACTGGAAGGCTCCTCGATTGGCCGTGACAGGTTGAATTGGCGTTGAACTCCCAAATTAGGGTGATTGAAGAGAAATGTGAACGAGAAAATCGGGTCCTCTGGAAAATGTTTCACTATCGCCTTATTTTTTGTCTCCATGGTGGTAATCTTTGGATGACGAGCAAAAAATCGAATCGGACCAAAACTTCGGACGTTCAGAGGGATTGTCTGTAAACAAGTGTTCTTCAAAAATATCATTGTAACTCATCGGAATGGTGCTGAAAACAAAATAAATTGTTCAAATAGTTGAAATCTAAGTGGTTTTGTCGGTAGAAGGAGTAGAAGAACTAAAGCCTTAGCTGAAATGAAAGAAAACCCAGGTTGTTTGGCTTTATTTTATTGACACAAGCAGCAATATTGGACACGCAATCATAGAAACCCTTCACGGTGTTTTCTCAGCTGATTGTCTAGGTTCACTAATGTACGCATAAACCCATCATTCGGTCGAACATCTCGATGTGAACGGAACTGCTTCAAGACATCAGTTGCACTCCATGCATTCTTCTTCATCATGAAAGCCATAGCGCAAGTACAGGATCGAGACACACCCATCTGACAATTGACCAAGCATTTACCCCCTGATTCTAGGGCTTCCGCAATGTAGTCTGCGGCTTCATCCAAGAAGGGACTGACATCAAACCAGGCTGAGTCCCACATCAGGAACCCTTTGTAAGTTATTCCAGAGCCTTGAAAATGCTGGCTCTCCAGGTTCACCAATCCCTCATCATCTCCTTCGGCCGTGTTCAAGACGTGAGTGATGTTTAGGTGCTTCAGGAATTTGACATTGGAGGCGGCTGCTGCATCACCAATGAAAAGATTGGGAAATACTTCGTCACAATCCACTTTCCAAGCCACAGCGAATTGTGAGGAAAACATTTTCGACGTCTTTTTCTCACTCCATGGCTTGACACGCCAACAAATCAAGCGAAGTTGTTTATCTGTCGTTGGGACGAATTCACCGGAGTCTCGCCTTGATGTCGATTTATTTAATTCATTTGGAGCATTCTTCAAGATCTGTCGAGGAAGGATTGGTTGACTCAGAGCTCCATTCATGTAAGGAGGAACCTGAAATTTTGGAGCATTTCTATTTCGAATAGATGTTTCGATCATTTCTTGTTTTCTTCCATCCCCTTCTTGTTCGTCCTCCTCATCTTCATCTTCCCATTCCCACTCTGAAGAACACGCACTGCCGCTTTCTTCATTATCAATAGCTTTCGCAAGGTTAGTATTGGGTTGAAGTCCATTTTCAGTGACGTCAGATTTCAATGAATGAACGACGGGCTCAACTGATTTATCACTTGGCACTTCATCGACCCTCTCGCTTACTAGTCGTTTCCTATGCATATCTGGTCGAATCTCACCGAAGTGTGACAACTTAAAAGGCAATGAGTCTTCATCCGGAGGGGCATCCCAAAACTCAAAGTGCCAAGGTTTAGGTACTCGGTTCAAATCCTTCAACTGATGAAGATGGATAGATCTGGGAGCATTGAAGAGGCGTTCTTTTCTCAGCTCATTGTCGAGCTCAACAATCTGCTCTAAGAAGTAATCATTTGGCCGTACATCTCGCCGTTTGCGAAACTCCCTCATAACATCTGTGGCTTCCCAGGTTTCAGTCAACATCATTTAGGCCATGGCAGAAACGCAAGACCTCGATACACCCATTTGACAATGAACCAAGCATTTGCCACCGCTCGAAATGGCGTCTTTGATGAATTCGTTGGCACATCCCAAAAATGGCAAGATTTTCACATGCGTACTATCCCAAATCTGAAGGCCTTGGTAAGTAATGCCTGACCCTTCAAAATACTTGGCATTTAAATCCACAAAGCTGTAATCCGTCCACACGCCCTCCGCAGTATTCAAAACATGGGTAATTTTCATTTTCTGCAAGAATTTGATGTTTCGGGCAGTAGCTTCGTCGCCAATAAAAAGATTGGGATAGACCTCGTCACAATCAACGCCCCAGCTGGCCCCAAAAATGGCGCTAAATAAGGTTCTGGTCTTCGGTTGCTCCCATGGCTTCACTCTCCAACAAATTATTCTGAGTTGTTGAGCCGTGGTGGGTACGAAACCAGAAAGCTCTTTGGAAGATTTTCCACAAGTCTCTTTTTCAGAGATGTCAATACCTTGAAGGTCGATAGTCAGGTTTTTTGAGATGGCTTTCCATTGCTTGGCTGAGTTGACTTTTACAATGGATAGGGGATCATTTTCATCCACACCTGGTTGGACCACATTGCATGACCTAATACTCAAATTACTGGCGATTGATTGCGAACTACAAACGGAAGAAGGGGATTCGCATGTTTTTGTATTATTCCACATCACTCTCCAGCGTTCCTCAGGTCTCTCGATTATTTCCTTCACTCGGAGGAGCTTGTCTTGAATGGGTAAAATCTCTGGCTCTCCTATGGGAGCAATATTCTCAAGATCTTCCTCATCGTCTTCCCAAACCCACTCCCATTCACCTCCATCGTCAATTAGCTCGTCCTCTTCCTGATTTCCAATAGATTTAGTAACACTTCGACCCCGGGAAGTTCTTCCTGAGCGGAAACTTCCATTTCGGGAGGAGCATTTGGAGGAAGCTTTGGAAGCTTTGAAGCTACTCCGTTTTGAGACGCGACCTGATGGCTTCTTTGACGCTCCTTTAGAGGACGATTTTGATGCCCTCGAGGATATTGAAGGCTTGAGGGGACAAGCTTCGCCCAAATGAGCCAAAGGTTGCCCAATTTCTTCTTCAGTGACAGGCGACGTCCAAAACTCGTAATGCCAAGATTGAGGAAGCAAAGCCAAGTCGCTTAATGTGGACAATTTAATAGATCTTGGGATTCCGTGCTCTCTAAACTTTCGCAAATCGTTATCGAGATCCACAATCTGTTCCAAGAACCCATCATTCGGTCGGATATCCCGATGCATTCGAAAAAGGGTTATAACATCGACCGCCTTCATCCCTTGATCAATTAATAGGTATGCCATGGCGCAACTTGAGGAACGAGACACACCCATTTGACAATTTACAAGGCATTTACCACCTCCATGGATGGCATTTGATATGAATTCGGAGGCGCACCCCATGTATGGAATAATATTGCACATGGGTGTGTCCCACAAAGGAAATCCTAAGTACTTGATGTCCGTTCCTTCATAGTGGGATTGACTTAAGTCCACCAAGCCTTCGTCCTTGCCTTCAGCGGTATTCAAGACATGTGTTACGCCAATCTTTTGAAGAAACCGAACATTTGAAGCTGAGTGCTTGTCACCGATCAGGAGACCTGGATAAACTTCGTCGCAGTCTGCTCCCCATGGAGCTGCAAACTGGGAGGTAAATAACTTGGGATTCTTTTTGGGCTGATTCCACGGCTTGACTTTCCAACAAACTAATCTCAACTGTTGAACTTTGGTAGGCTTAAAGTCGCTTACAGTATCAGTACTGGCGGTTAGTTTGGGGTTTATGGTGAAAGATATCGAATTCCTGAAGTTGGTTGTTTGCTCTTTGTTGACGATTTTTGGATCATGGTCGATTTCGGTTTGTTTCTCAACTTTGGCATCGTCATGTGATTCGTCAAATTTCCAGGTTATTCTCTTGGACATGGCCTTCCATTGAGCTGCACTCTTGATCTCAATGAACCCCAATGGATCTTCGGCATCTTCTGTGGGCGAGGATGGGATATCATTAACAACCTCAGCCGTTTTTGAGTTGTGTTCATTTTCTGCTGAGACCCTGTCTTCTTCATAATTGCCCTTTTTTGAGGGATATTTTTCGTTCCCATTTTCGTCACTGGGCCATTTTCGTCTTCTTAATGATGGAGTTTTGGACAGAGATGTTGGTTCGGATTTATTAATTGACGAGTCTTTCACCACTTCCCGATTATTTGTTGGTGACTTGGTTTTAGATACGATTAAGGGTTGTAGAGGATCTCCGTGATTTTCATCTTTGTTACTCAAACCTGGTTTAGAATGCTTCTGAGAGTCTTCAAGGTGTTTGGGGATAGACTTGGATGTTGATTTATCTGCTGATTTCTTCAGCGATAACCTATGGTTTGAAAATGCCAACGAGGGGGATGAGGTAATAGATATAGGGGTCTCTTGTACTCCCTTATCCTCATACATTCTTCTACGCTTGCGAACATCTCGCAAAACTGTTTCAGAACTTAGGTAGCTGTTCCTGTGGAACTTGTTTCGGAAATAATTCATTTCCGAATGATTGCTTGAATCGCTATCTTCCAAACAATCACTTTCAAAGGAATTGTTTAAATCGTCTGGGCGATCAGAGGTCAAACTCAGCGACGACTGGTCAACAATTCTTGAAGAGCCGGATGCGATAGGTCGTAAATCGTTGTCACTTTCAGGGTTCGATTGATTTGAGGGCCACCGGGTAAGTTGGGCTTCGGGAAGCAAATAACTTGAACTGAGATCTTCTGAACTTGCGTCATGGATGACAAGACGGTCGTCTGTTGCTTTCGTTACTGGATTCACGTCGATGGCCTCAAGTGAGTCACAAATGCTGTCCGTGGACATAACGAGATGAGGATGAATGAAGGCAGGAGAAGGCGCCTCTGGATTGTCTTCGTCGGTACATTTGGACAAAGGAATGCACACGGACCTTTGTTTGTCAGCTTTTCTTATGGGCACGGCTTGTATTTTTCCAACTCGACTGTCCTGAAGCTCACAATTGTCCTCCGTTTTACACGCGTTCACGCTAAAGCCTGATAATGTTGGCCTTTCTTCTGTTCCTTCTTTAATGCGTTGCTTATCCCTGGGCAAGAGTTTGACTCGTATCGACACAGTTGGGCCGGAAGCTTCTTGCTCCTGGGGATATTGTCGCTCATTAGCCAAGCTAATTTCTTTCATAAGTCGAGAGGACGGACAATTTTTGTGGGAACCAGGAATAAAGCAAGATGTGCATTCCGTCTGTTCGGTCGAATCAAGTGACCATCTTGGCAAAAGCTCCATTTTCGGCTTGCCCAATGACGATGCCGCTCCATTCACTTCCTCATCATTACTCATCAAAGGGGTTGAGTATTCGACTGCATCCAGGGAGTTGACTTCATGATCTTTAACAAATTGCACATTCGCAGATCCTCGGCAGTTTCGAGGCTTCGGCAATGAATCAAATGATCCGAGATTCTTTTCCTGATCTGCGTTTTGGCTACTAGATTTCTTCAGGTTTTCCTCCTTCCTCTTTTCAATGGCGAGTTCTACTTTTTTGATGATGCTTAAGTAGAAATCTTTAGGCACCAAAGACTCCATCACTTTCACTTGTAGGGATGGTTCTCTCGTCAAAGCAGATGATGGAACGCAACTGACCTGAAGTGGTGCTTTTGGAGTCAGCTGGATATCTGTGTTCCTCTGACTCGATGCTGAAGACACTCGACAGAGTTTAGAAGCAATCGAGGCGAAGATTGAGCATCTCGGTGCTTTCGAAATCGGGTCGACAACGAATTCTCCACTGACACTTCTCCCAGCCATGACACAAGTACTCGAGGAGAAATCAGATCGTTTGAGGAGCACTAAGTCAGAGGAGCACTAATTTAGAGGGGCAATAAGAGCTCGACGAACAGGATCAAACTGCTTTGAGGACTCATATTTCAGCAACAAAAATCAAGTGTCATTCGAGATTCGAGCAATGGCAGGAAATTCGACGTTTGGGGCTTTCTTTTCCTCCACCCTTAACGAATGGAGTTTAGGTAAAATCTGTCATTGGGCAGCTAAACTCCCGAGACGACAAGAAGGCTGAACTTTACGATAGAAACTTTTGTTTATTCTGTGAAAACATCGCGAAGATTCAACGAGGATGAGTCACGGCACAGGAACTGGACTACAATTGGGTTGACGGCTTTCTGAGGGGTACAAGACGCTTGTTGGCGTTACGGTCACGGATTTCCAAGGTTCCATCCATTTGTTGTCCTCAATATCGCCCTTCATTCACAAAACATGCTGAGAAGTCATTTATATGTAGAACACTAATGGTTGTTCAATTAACACACTTATGACCTTGGCATCACGGAAAACAATCACTTTGTCTCTTGACGATTGAAGAGATTCCAAAACGCATGTATTCTCTTTTTCGGTCCACTGTAACTCATCGTGTATTTCCCACCCCTTTTGTTCACTATCCGCCAATGATTAAAAACTAGCGATTCAGGTCTCATCCTGTCCAAGAAGAGTTTTCCTCGAAGATGGTCCAATTCATGTTGTATCATTCGAGCCGTCCAATTCTTTGCACCAAATTCAAACGGCTCTCCCGCTCGATTCAAGGCCTTCACGTGAATTTCACGGGCTCTCGGTACAACGGCCGAGAACCCTTGCATACTTGCACAACCTTCGCGAGCAAACACTTCAACTGCATCGGTAACCCTCATTTCGGGATTAATCAAAACAGTCAGTGGAACTTCGACCAACCCGAATCGCTCCACGTAGTCCTTATCCCAATTTTGGAGCTGATGAGCAGTGAATTGAACAACGCTTATTGGTGCAGAAACACCAATTTGAGGTGCAGACAAGCCCAGGCAATCATATTTATTCAGCGTCGCCACCAAGCGATCCACGAGTGCTTGAAAGATGGGATGGCCGACTTCTGACGGATCAAGTGGAAGAACGGGTCGACGGAGTACTGGATCGCCCAATTGCACGATGTGATTGTGCCCAATGTTGTCTTGGTCTTGAACATGGATCCCTCGTTTCGACGGTTGAGGGAGCTGTGCCAAAAATAGTTTCTTGGACCATGAAGCAGGAGGGATTCGGCGAAATAACATAGCCAAGTTTATTGGTCGCACCTAAAACACACGGACGGGCGTTCCAAAGCGATGAGAATGGGATTCTTTTGGTCAGTACCACGACGATTTGATTTGGTTGACATGGTATGTTTGCATTTTCGAACATTTCTAAATGTTTGTCGTTTCCTATCTAATTAACCTTTGCATTCTTTTTTTAAATGAACCTCAAAGAAACTGATGGGGAACGAGCTTGTACCTTTCTCACCGAGGGGCTGAGAGATTTACGAGGCTGACCAATAATGGACCCAACAAACGATACAAACTCGGGCCAAAAGTGATCTTCCTAATATTTCACGAAAGACGGGCCACGAAACGTTGTCCGCCGGAAATCGACCTCAACAATCTTGGAAACCCTAAATAAAACTGCAATGCCCCCCCCCATCCATTTCTCTCCTTTCGGTCCAAAAAGAGCATGTTGCTAAGGACAACAGGACAATTTCTATCTTAAGGGATAAGGAAGGAAATGTACTTGTTATACACATACTCGTGCTTAGAGAGTAAAAACAACATAAAAATTTAAATGTTAGGCCATTGTGGAGAAGGAAGTAATCACATTGTAGTAGCTATCATTTGATAATTTGGTGATCATTTGAGCAATACGTTACCTCATTTACAAATTTGCTTTGGTCTCGCAAGATATCTAGGAATCAGAAATGCCACTGTCAAATTCTGAAGCTTTAAGTCCTATTGGTTTGAAGATCCTGTCTCATTAGCAAGACATATCTAGAGACGGCCAAACTATGCATTATCTATTTTTGTCATAAAAAGGGTTTATTCGCAGATATTGCATATTTCGTGTTTTCATGCATATTTTGGGTATTGGGCGTAAGCGAATTTGAATGCATTGTAATAATCTTTTATTTAGACTCTTGGTCATGTCAATGCAAAAAAGGTATCGACGAGAGTGTATAATCATAAACGAATAGGTGAAAGAATGAGTAGTTAAAAATGGCAGAGTGATAAAATAGTTGACTAGATCATGATATCACAAAAAAATTGACTTGACTTATCACCTTGGTCCAGTGGACATTGTAAAAGTGAAGAGCAAAGTCAAAGGCATTATAAAAACAGGTGGGTAGAGGTGAAGATGGAGGTCTTAGTTTTTGTAGTAAAGTTGGTGGGCCAGATTGAGCATATCCTTTATCAGCTTCCATTCTTAATGGAATTTGGCTGAGAGTCCCACAAAGGTGTGTGACGTCAATATTTTAAAGGGATTTTGCGCCAAGGGCAATAAGGTTGGTTTTGACCAAAGATTAGGTTAACCGAAATGGTCCGCTAGTACCCTCCCATTGATAAGCTTATTGCCAAAGTCAAAAAAATGTTTATGAAGTATGCAGGTGTAACTATGGAACAGCCTGCCTCTTGATCTTATTTTGTTTCAATCTAAATTACATATTCTCGATTTTAAATGTATAATGAAGTGCATATTATGTGTCAAAAAAATCATTCATAAGTGCACATTTTGAACAGGTTTTATGCATATTTAATGACATAAAACGGAGTTTTTAATGCATATTTTGGCCGCCTCTACACATGACCATAACATAATCTTTGGCTCATTCAGCTCAATTGAATGTTTTTGACTACATAAGTCATTTGAAAAGTCAAGGAAACTATAGTGAGTGTCAGATCAATGCTTACTTGACCTCTCGGCCTACGTCGAAATCTTGGTGAATGATCTGGTAATTGACCAAACAATCTAACAAGACATAAGTATAAAAGGCCGAAAAATGAGCCTGAAACATCATTTGGCATCATGCCGCATCATTAGGTGCTTTCGAAAGGAAGTCTCCTTGAAAACGACAATGATAATCAGTTTAGTCTATCGCAAGAAAGATTTGAGGGCTTGAATGGTAGCTTTTTACCCTGTTTATGCATCACACTCGCTTTTTTTCTTTGGGGGTTCCAGCCTGCAATCTGAAGGCAATTAGTCAACTACGAGATGATCTTATGTTAAAGACGATGAAGCTCAGGACGTGATAAAAATCTGAAACAAGAGCAGTCAGAGGAATACCTAATGCTCAAAGTATTCATTTCTACAAGAAAATAAAAGTCTGAAGTAGTCTCAGTATCCACATAAAACGATCAGCTGCACTTGAAAGTACAACTTGCTGCGCTTTATAATTATGGATGATAATTTCAGAACTCTCGGTTCTCAAGAGAGTCAGTGTTGCAATTTATACTTGCATATATAACCTTACCTAACCCAACCTAACCTAACCCAACCTAACCTAACTTTCGGCTGCAAGGGCCTGGGGGCACCTAGGCCACGGCGCAAGCCCTGTCACTGGCAACACTGGTGAATTGAGAGTTCTGAAATTAACAATCATGCTGTATTAATGACCAGCTACATCTGATTCCGACAAAGCGGATAAAATTTTGACTCGGGTTTCTCCCAAAGGACAAATTCCATGATGTTTGAACAATCGCGCAAAACCTTCAACTATCACAAGCATCAACCCGATCTTGTTCTTCTTCTCGATCGTGTAATACCACTCCTTGCTGCTGTGGGACTGCTGTGCGCTCTCCATAGAAAACAGACATGGACACACGTGTCGAACAATGGTAAATGTCCGATTTGAGATGCAATCGTTGGATTCCAGAACCCCATGGGCTCACTTACCTACTTCTCAACAAAACAGGGGAGTCAGCCCTTCGATTGAACTTCGTAATTTTAGAACCCGGTTCAGCCCAATAGAGAAGTAGCCACATAGATTCCTCCATAGAACGCTGGGATTTCGGTTTTGTTTACATTTTAAAGGAAGAGAGCCGTGACGTCACGCGTTATGGTGAATGTTTGCCAGGCCGTTTTCCGAACACCTTTTATTGAACAACCCCGCGTGATTCGTGATTATGGCGGGAGAAGATATTTTTTGGCTAAGTCTTAAGAGTTTAGCGCCCGCGCCCAGAATTGTTGTTATGCCATTTACGATTCACCCTCATTAAGCCCAATATGTATTCATTTTCCAACATCATCTTACAAATGTGCACTGTCCGAGGGAGAGTTATGGGCCAGATTTAATGTTAGACTGAGAAGGATCTGTATGCCAGAGTAACAACATTTTGTACGGATATCGTTTCTCTGGACTTGAGCTCTTAGACTTAAGAAATGCTGTTGGAACGAAAATACCGCAAAACCTGTATTGATGAAAAATTATTTTTGAACTCTATAAGTAAATATATGTAATAAGCAGAACGGATTATTTGTTAACATTTAACCCTCAATTGGTTCGGATCAATTTTGATGAAGAATGATCTTGATATTTTGCCATATCAATACATAGTGGAACCACCCAGACCCAGACTAAAGGTTACAAAGAAAAGGAATTATCAGCTCTCATTCCTGTTTTTCTCAATTGCATTACAACAAAATGATTCTGCCGTGAAAGTCAGTTATTCCAAGAAGTAATTTTCTGACCTCTCAACTCAAAAACGATTACTTTCAAAATACCCTGCTGGAGTAATTGTGCGTGAACACAAAACAGGAGCTTTGTAAGCTTCAAAAAAGGAAACACCAAAATTTTAGAAATAGTTTGGCACACACAAAATGTATAATGAGCAGGGATTCAAATTCCTTTTTAGGGCCAAATAATCACTTCGAAATGTTTTTTTAAAGCTCGAAATACAACAACAAAAAAATCTCCAAATTAAAAACATAAATTTGTTCAAATGCAAAAAGACAATATGAAACCAATCTTGCAAAATTTTGAACTAATGAACAAAGGCTTCAAGATATTTCATTATTTCAAAATCAAAAGGCCTCAAAACTGTCTCTTAACTGCGACCACCAAATCAATACCCTAGATGAAATTTGATTACTCTGGGAGCTTTATCTTAGCTATTTCTCAGGATGGAGAGACCTAATCTGAAAAGGCGAATAATTTTATGATTGCTTTTTTCGCGTGTGAAGTATTGGGGTTCTCGTTGCATTTTCAGGAAAAAGCTTGAGCCTTTGCCAAATAAGGCAAGCAGGAACAATGTGACAATGGGAAAGGTGCTGTATTGGGACAAACTGAGAAGATTGGGTAATTAGAAAAATACAAAACCGTAAAAACGAAACAAAAAGGGCTCTTTTTTCGAATTTTCATAAATTGTCGAAAAATCTATCAAAGTCGAAGGGAGTGTGTTGGGTACTACACCACATGTCCTTGCTGCTTGAACGAGCACGTCATTTTGTTATTCATCTACTATTGCTTGCTTTGAAATGTAAAGTTAAGATTGCTGACTTCAGTAATGTGAGTGAGTCTCTGCTACAACCACACGTTGGTTACAGACCGTTACGAAACCTGGTGCCATAGTTCTACCCATTTCTAGTTGACTTAGATATGGAGGACCGTTTCATCTTGGCCGCAAATTTTCTTGTTTACAATTGTGCTACATGCCACCAACAGAAGCACCAGGCAATAGACATAAGGCATTTTTCAACGATATTTGGAGAAAAAAGAGAGATCTGGCGCTCCCTAAACCTTAATAACAATGGACATTTTAAATGCAATTTGAGGAAATCAAAGCCAGTGCAATCAACAAGGGCAACTCAATCACCGAAATAAAATCATAACAAATCTGGATTTTTAGCCAACACCACAACTTCCAATTTTCTCTTAATTTTAGCTAAATTATGTAACAGAAGTCTTCATGAGAAAGGTCAGGGAGGAGAATCAAACCAACGACCTCTCACATGAAAGATAACTTCCCTAATCACTGCACCACATTTCCCCCTTTATAAGGATGTCTTCCAAGGGCTAGATTTGAGCTAACATCCTCTGGGGAACTGTGGTGCATTGGATACATCAGACCACTCAGCTATGATATATTATCAACTAGAAAGCATACATATTTAGAGTTCTTTCTGAGCATACTAGGCTTGGGCTAGAATATTGACACATTGGAACCAGCCACGCAACAAAAACAAGAAAACGACGAAACCTACTCTCATTACCAACTCCCGGCAGAACCTCAATACCATATGAAGGAACAGAGATCTCGATTGTGCGATCATTGGATCGAAAACGACCATCGGGGTCAGACCTTCGAACGGACTCCTGCCGGGGTTAGTATACATATATATTTGACCACTATGTACCTACATATAATACCACGAAATATATTTAGGTTCCTACCTATCATATCCCGAGACGCGATATCACAAATATCCTTTCAGAAAACATAAATCATATTTTGCTTTTAAAGGGCTTGTCTTGGATAGAAAAACTGTATATGCATTAACGTTTACTGTCTTTTTCATATATTCTGTCTTTCTTTGTCTTTTTCCTAATGTCAAACTCCAACCTTTAGTGTGACATTTACTCATTATGGGCCTTAAGGAGTGCTTGAGACACAGACCATATAATGACTAAACCTCACATGCGCGAGGAAAAATGCAAACACTTGCCTTCATCAGTTGGTACATAAATTTTGGTGTGCGGAGTCTTGCTTTTCATCGGCCAGCGTGGCCGGATTCTGAGTGAGTTTGTCACTGATTGCGTTTGTTGAAGACCCAGTGATACTAGGTTGTTAGTACTGATCTGGCAATCACCCTCCTCTTCTTTGGTGTACAGACTTGTTGACACAGCATCCATTTTCTTCTGCACTGAGGTCAGGCCATAGATAACTCCATAAATAGACCGATCAAGGACGCTGCAATTGAATGTTTTCGTTTCAGCTGTCGTTGGGTGTCAAAAAGTTCCGTTTGTAGTCAAAATTCCTAAAGCAACTATGATACAAATCTGAATCGTTGACGGTGCGTGCAAATTCTGAGGTGAAACTCCTAATACGACCCCTTGCCGAGCAATTGCTCTCCTCTAGCACCCTTCAAAACGGGTTAGAGAAAGCTGTCCGACTGCAAGTTTAACACCGAAACGTTGAAGGGGCTATGATGTGGCTCCAATTGCAATTTTCATCCATGTGGTGGAAACACTTAACTGAAACCCAAGGAACAAGCCTGGGTTCAGGCTGACCTCGAGAGGTGTCGGAATTATCTCAATTACGTAAAGGTGTAATCACGTCACCCACATTCAAGCAAATTGTTGGGAGATTGATACGAAATTCCGAATGCCTCATCATTGCGTTGCAATTTTGGATACATTTTGCTACACTTTCGAGATGCGTTGGTAAACAAGGGCAATTAATAGAATATGTGATTTGCTCTGCTAATGTCCCAATCTTTTGAACATGTTGTGTGTTATGCCCAAAAAGCATGTTTTTTTTATCCTACCGCTCTTTCTACATGCATATTTGTAAGAATCACAAGAAATTAAAAGAAAACAAGACTAACGAACAATTCATGGGAATGATTAAACTTGCCTAAAGGAAGATTTCACGAAGTGTGATTATTACTTGCCACCCAGCGTCAGCTGACCACCCAGTACAACTCCTGTGGAGCTTGAGCATTCTAGTTATTTGGTTTTCTATGGGTCAGGCCAATGCAACCATATATAGTCTTGGAATGCGACACCAAGTTGTTCTATGATCTGTGGCTTGAGCCCGTTCAAGAGGCGGGAAAAAGTTCAAACAAGTTTTCGGTTTTTCGGTGCTGGCAGATTTATATAATATATTTATGCGAAAAAAGAAGTGTAATTGGGACCATACAGTATTCAAAGGAGGTACAAAAGGAATCTTTTACTATAAATATTTAGAAGGATCCATGATTGTGCTCCTCTAAAAGATTTTACATTGAATAGTAGTGATTATAAAGGATTAATTGGGCCGTCAACAATCAAGGCTTACCAAATACAACAAAGAAGTACCTTTTTCCCTCATGTGGTCCTTCACTATTCCATTGCTCCAGCGACCTTTCTGTAGAACCCATGATCGACCGGATTAATTTTCTGAAGGTTGACTAGTCTATTGGTTGAAGTTCCTCTACCTTAAAATTCCAAGCTATACAATAATTTACTTAAAATCAGAGCCCTCAAATTTTAATGCGAAGGTTGGAAGGCAGAGCTCAATTGGCTAGAAACAAGGTGCATAAAATTTTATGGACACGTGGACAAACTTGTTTTATTTGTTCCTTCCAATTGAATGAGGGATGAATTTAGAGGTTTAGTGATTTCAACTCTTTTTTTACCGCCGTCAGTAAAAAAGCGAAGTGAGCCGTTTGTCAGGGTGCGACAGCACGGACAAGTCTGGGCCGAAATGAGTTTATAACATTTATTAGCAATACCATGGTCTCTATCATGGTTGATATGATTTAGAATTGATACGGAGACACCAAGGCATCCGTTCCATTCAAAATATTCTTACTTGCTTACTCGTCAAATTTCTATGTTTCATGTACCATCATCTTGTTAAATCAACAGAGCTTTTTGCTGGGTTGAGCTAAATTAAGCATCTTTAGGTTGAGCAGGGCTTTGCCCACTCAGACAGCACAAGATCAGCACAAGTATCAAGTCATGGATTTAATGACTTGATACTTGAAATCCACAGATTTGGCTTGCGAGTAAGCAATCAAAAATATTTTGAATAATATGTATGCCTTGGTGTCCCTGTATTGATTCTAAATCATGATAACTGTGATAGAGACCATTATATTATAAAGTAATGTAATAAAATCTTTCGGCCCAAACCTGTCCGAATAGCCGGAACCAGGTCAAACAGCCCATGTCGCCCTTTTTTACTGCCTTCAGTAGGAAAAGAATGTAAACAACTGAACCTCCAAATTCATTTCTCATTGTTTGTCAAGGATTTAGACCGCAAAACTTTATCGATTTTTCCTTTTGATCCAAAGTTGATCCAAACTTGTTCTATAAGTTGTGCATTAATGTTTATTCGAAAATCAAGTGCTACCTGTCGAGGGCTAAATAAGATAACTTTTGTTTTCTTAAATTTCATTCAAAGTGAACCAATCCGGCATTTTTGTCATCCAGGTAGTAGATTTTCATTTTAAAGAGGTCATGGCTATGTAATGTCATCAGCAAACATTGTTGGTTTGAACAGGGTTGCTTGTGGAAGGTCATTAATGTATCTAAGAAAAAATGAAGGGCCTAAAATGCTCCCTAGAGGCTCTCCACATGCTATTTTGACAATATCCGTGGCCATCTATTCAACTTGTTGTCGCTTTAACAGAAAGCTCTTTGTCTATTTAATCATGTTTAAACTCCATCCATACTTTTCGAGCTTAGTTCATAAAAGGTCATGGCGTCCAGCGTCCTTTTTCTAATCTACAAAAACTTCAATGAAGTATTTGAAATCGCAGTGGTCGGAAATGTTCTGTGAAAAGTAATGAATTACGTGCATCGTTGAATGCTTTGGTTGAAAGCCAAACTGAAAATGCGACAAATGGTCCTCCTTAAAAGGCTTCAACAACTGTATATGTACTTTCCTATCCACTACCTTAGAAATGGTTGATAGAAGGCCAACAGGACAACGATTTCCCGCTTTGAATAAGCATACCTTAGCACATTGTCTTGTTTCTATGCTTGTTTGTAAATATTTCTAACAACACATGGGAGTGACTGTACAGTTTCCGCTTTAAATAGTCAATGTGTTTAGCTATTACACTACTATTACTGCAGTAGGGAATGAAAAAGAAACTCATAATATATGCTTAATGAGTCTGGACAAAGCAGAAATCTGGCTCAATAATAGAAGACATTCTATTCTACATCTACATCTACATTCTACATCTGCGGAATAATCTAGCCACCACAAGCAATCTATGGCTATTTTCATACTGCCGCGAAACTTTTCAGAGTTATAACAGAATTTATTACCTGCAATAACGTTGAATTGGTATGAAAAAGGCTTTTCACTAAGCTACAACATAACAAAATATGACATCCGATTGGAAGTTATTTATGTTTCAACCAATATAAATGATTCCCTGGTCAAAATTATTGTGACTAAATGGTGGCGAAGCAAAATGATCTCTAACCCTCAATCTGCAACTGGCCTTGAGATCTGGCATCGCTGAAGGTCTGGGCCTGACGCCACGCAAGATCTAATGATAGGGTCGCACTAAAGGGTCTGACCATGGGTCAGGTCACAACTTCCGTCCACCTTCGCATAGGATGGAGGCGATGGAGGGTACAAATCTGAGTGTAGATTATGAAAGTAGGCCTTACATTAAATATAGTTGGTTTCCATACTGGAGGCAAGCCACTCTGGCACATCCAATCTTAGGTCACAACTGAATTTGTCCCTCTCAATATGTGTGAACCACGCCAATTTGGCAGAGCTGAGCCCTGGCCGACTTTGTGTACGCTCTGGGCAGCAGCTTGGGCCGGATCCGTCAGTTTGAGGCAGCCTCTTGTAGCCTGTTCAGCCCCAAACCGACACCAAAACTGAAATCCAAGCAACGATCCAATCCATCCAAGTCCAGAAGTCACTAACGAGGTAACTAAGCCTTGACAAACATAAGACCAAATAACGGAGAAACGCCCAAAAGGAACACAATCAAGAGGGAAGGAACGAACCTTCGTCACGCCTCCTCTATTGGATTGATGCGCTGGAAAGTTGGGGCCTGCACATTGGTCCGGCCCCGGACCCCGCGCCCCGCCCCTGGCTTAAACTGAAGTCAGTCCACCCGCTTCATCGCTCATCATGGGCAATTTAGATTTCGATCTGAACCACTTTATGGAAAATCTGCGGGCCTGCAAACCACCCTATAAATGCCCGTTCACGGATTGCGGCAAAGTATACAAGACCTTGGCCGGCATCCAATCCCACATCTGCGCCCACGACAACGAAGAGGCCGCACGAAATGGAGGGGCGGGCGGGGGGGCCGAAGGCTCAGGTGGGGTCAGTGGGGGGACCGGTGGGGGTCGCACCCGCAGTCCCTCGCCCGTACCCTTCTTCAAATCGCCGGTCAAGGAGTCCCTCGTCTATCACGAGGCCCACAAAAAAGTCGAATTCGAAGCTGAGGGGCGGATCCACCGATTCTCGATCTACGACGCCCTCCAATTGGTGCCCAAGGACCAATGGGAGGCCTCGCTGCCCTCATCGGCCCTGTTAGCCCCCGTTAACACCCCACCCGCCGAGCACCCCGAAGCTAAACGTGAAGATGCGGCGGCCTGGTCCAGTGGCACCGGGACGGCTGACGCCTCTGCCACGCCTACCTCGAGTAAAGGCGGTCCGCGCGGTCACAAGAAGAAGAAGGCCCATCACCGAGCCTCGCAAAAACCCGGTCAAGTAGGCAAAGGTGATAGCGGGTCGGGTGCGGGTTTGGACGGAGCTGACCCGGGCGGCGGCGGGGGCGGCATCGAGAAGAAGTTGTTGCTGAAGCTGCCGGAAGCTCAGTTCCGTGAAGTGGATGACTATGAGCTCGGTCCGGCGCCCCCTATGCCGGCCAGTTATTATCGGTTCATCGAGAAATCGGCCGAGGAACTGGACGAGGAGGTGGAATACGACATGGACGAAGAAGACGTGGCCTGGTTGGAGTTGATCAACGCCAAACGCACCGATGAACGTCTCACCAAGATCCACGAAGACCAATTTGAGCTCCTCATGGATCGGCTGGAGAAGGAGTCTTACTTTCATGTGCAAACTAACGGCAAGGATTATAGTGCGCCCATTGACGACGATGCCATATGTTGCGTGTGCATGGACGGCGAGTGCTCCAATACCAATGTGATTCTATTTTGCGATCTCTGTAACTTGGCTGTCCATCAGGAGTGTTACGGCGTGCCCTACATTCCCGAAGGTCAGTGGCTGTGTCGACGGTGTCTCCAATCACCCTCGCGCTCCGTCGAGTGTTGCTTATGTCCCAACAAAGGCGGAGCCTTCAAGCAGACTGACGATGGACGTTGGGCTCACGTGGTGTGCGGACTCTGGATCCCCGAGGTCCGCTTCGCCAACACCGTGTTCCTCGAGCCCATTGATAGTATTGATAATATCCCACCCGCCCGATGGAAACTCAGTTGTCGGGTGTGTAAGCAACGCGGCGTGGGCGCCTGTATTCAGTGTCATAAAACCAATTGCTACACCGCTTTTCACGTGACTTGTGGCCTCTTGGCCGGACTTCACATGAAGATGGACACCGTGCGCGAATCATCGGCCACCGGGCTATCGGTCACAGTGCGCAAGACGGCCTTTTGCGATGTGCACACCCCGCAAGATTCCGATTGCAAGCCCAAGCTCGATGATGTGGCCTCTTTGGGCATTTCCACCCCCAAGCAGAAGGCGCGGACGCCCAAGAAGTTGTCAGATCCTAATCCCGTGCCCGTGCTCTTTCGAGGTCTCATGAACTTCTCACCCCAATGTCCATGGGAAAAAGTCCAGGAGATCGCAGCTCTCATTAGCGTGCCCAAAAAGAACCAGTTTTTCCAACGCCTCATGGCCTACTGGACACTGAAACGTCAGACGCGCAATGGGGTTCCCTTGATCCGGCGATTGCAATTTGCTAAAGCTACCCGGCCCGACAAGAAGCCCGAAACGCCGCAAAAGAATGCCCACCACAAGAAAAAGAAAACCGAGAATGACAAGGCTATTGTGAAGAAGGCCAAAGATGAGTTCAAAGCCATGTTGGAGCAGCGCAAGTCTCTCCGAAGGATTCGCCAAGATCTAGAGCGCGTGAGGCTCTTGTGCGAGTTGATTCGAAAACGCGAACAGCGCAAGCGTGAACTTATAGTCACCGAGACCGAAGTAGTGAAAATGAAACTCGCACCTTTGGCTTGCTTTCTCGAAAACCTTCTCACCAACTTACAAGCCATCGATGTTCAGGATATCTTTGCCGAACCGGTCAGTTTAGACGAAGTACCTGATTATTTAGATCATATCAAGAAACCCATGGACTTTCTGACCATGAAAAACAAGCTCAATGATTGTCTTTACTCAACGGTGGACGATCTAGAGACTGATTTCAATCTCATAGTGGAGAATTGTCTCTCGTACAACGAGCGTGACACAATTTTCTTCCGAGCCGGAGTTAAGATGCGGGATCAAGGGGGAAGTATCATCAGGCAAGCCAAGCGGCTGGCCGATCAGATTGGCTTTGATCACAAAACCGGACTCCATACGGCGCAAAGAACCGTGGTTCAACAAGAAGACATGTCTGACGACAAGCTCATGAAGGAAATTGACAGTTTTATGTATAGCGAAGAGCGGGATGAGATGCCGGCCGAGCTTCATCTCAAAAAGCTACTTGAGTTCAAGGACAAAGCCAATCTTCTGCATCATCCCGTGGCCAAAGTAAAACGTCTCAAGCTAATCAAGCAAGAAATCACGAAAACCCGTCGAAAGCTCTCCATGGACAAAACCAATAAAGCTGCAGCAAGTAGTGGTACTATCACGACGAAGAGCGCTAAGAATTCCTCCACGAACATAACCGCCGATGATGAAGATAACATGGCCTTGTCGTCCAACAAAAAGTCCAAAGCCACGGCTCAGGCGTCTTCTATTCCAGTGGTAACACCCCAAGAGCCCGTAATAGCTACTTCAGCGGGAGGAAGGCGGCTACGGGCGGGTAAAGAAATTGAAGCAACTCCCAAGAAAATGCCTGTTAAAAAGGGACGGAAACGTGCTAAGTCAACGACTGAGGGATCTCCAACCGATGAACAGCCTCTTGCCAAACGAAAAGCGGTAGAGGAGAAGACACCAAGTGGCAAGCATTACCATCCATCGCCGGCTAAATCGCCCGCAGGTGTCAATCGCCGCAACGCCATTCTTTTCACGCGAAAAAAACAAGCAGCAGTGGCTCCCAACGGTGACGATGAGCTTAAAACGCCCGAAAAGAAAACTGCTAGTAGTAATAAGACTAAAGAGCAATCCCAAACTGGGCCTGACGAGGACGAAGAGGAGGAGGAGGGTGAAAATCCCCAACCATCTCGAGAGGAAACGCCAGCCCCGCGTGAGTTGGATTTGGAGGATCACGAAACCGAAATCCAAAGCCCCATGCCAAGTCCAGCCAAATTTCTCCCAGTGGAAATTCCCAAGTCCGGACCCAAGAAGAAAGGGAAAAAGAAACGTGGTCGCCCCAGGGGTAGTGGGCCCTCGTGTGAGTCGCCTGAAAAGCCCACCAGTGCTGAGAATCCTGGCGGGGAATCCCCGTGGAAACCCAAGACAGCCGCTCCAAGTTTTCAGGAGTATCGCCGAGGAGGAGATGTCCGCGAAACGGACGAAGATACACATTCAGAGTCCGCCACAGATACTCACGGGACATCCGAAGAGGATTCAGCCGAAGACACGGATAGTGACGACTCGGCCGTCGACCCCTCTTCAATGACGATTCCCCTGGAACCTTTGGATTTGGTTTGGGCCAAATGTCGAGGCTACCCGTGGTATCCTGCTCTCATCATCAACCCAAAGATGCCGCGAACGGGTTATTTGCACAACGGCGTGCCCATTCCTGTTCCCCCTCAAGATGTGTTAGACATGGCTAATGCTCACGACTCGCCACATTACCTTATTCTTTTCTTCGATGCCAAGCGAACTTGGCAATGGTTACAACGAGACAAATTGGAGCCGTTGGGCGTGGATTCCGAGCTGGACAAGGCTAAGCTCGTTCAATCAAAGAAGCCCAGCGAACGCAAAGCCGTGAAAAAGGCTTACGAAGACGCGATTCTACATCGATGTCGAGTAACGGGCGAAAACGCTTCCGTGTCGGATGACAACACCACAGAAACGGACAGTGACGATGGTGACGAGTCTGGTTAATGGAAATGATCTCTAAGACGAACGAACAAAGCATTGATGTTTAAAATTTAGGCGCTACTTACCTTCTACTCCCCTCTATTCTGACAGCCTCTTCCACCAGAGAATCGCATGGAAATCAGATCATCTATTATCTATCTACCTATGTATTTTGGGGAAACTCTCCTTCAGTATTGAAGTATATTCTTGATTGCCATACAGCCATCAAGGTTAGATTGAGATATATTTATATCGAATTGTCGCTCTTTTCTTGCAGACAGATCCGCTTGTTTGAGAGTGCCGTAGTCAACCCTCCCTTGGGATCATCAGTATTAATACAACGCCCACATTGGATTGGCCTTCCAAATAGTGAATTACAGTAAATCATCATGCCGGACAAAAGGAAAAGTGACCGAATGTCTGCCCATGGCAACCAGAAGAAGCTCAAAACTACAGAAGATAACACCGAAGTTCTAGCCTACGAGCCTGTGCATTTCATTCGTTCTCACAGCAAGAACAATGATCCAGCAGATATTCAAACTCAGATTTGGGAAGTCGTGTTCGAGCCAGACCCAGTTAATCCAGAAAAAACGACCTCATTGGTGGCCACATGTGGTGGAAACTCCATCTGCATCATTGATGTGAATGCAGGCACAGTGCTCATGAAATACAAACACAAGGACCTGAAGTAAGTCGAAAACCACACGTGAACGACTCGAACGTATGATCCCTTTTATGAAAATTGTCTTTCAGGGAAAACTTTTACACGCTTGCATGGACGACTCTGACATTGGGTGAAGAGAAGACCAATATTCTCGTATCGGGAGGGATTCGTGGTGAAATCCGAATGTTTCATCCCAAGCATCGGGTGTGCTTCCACGAATGGCGTCCAGTTGATAAGAAATCCATCGCCGTCAATTCCCTCGTTTTCCATTCCGAAAAGCCCACGTGGCTCTTTTGTAAGGATCTGATGAGGCAACCGTTCTTTATCCAATCATTGATGATGCCCCTTCCTCTCTGATGTTACTTAGGTGGAACTAGTGACGGGTACGTGACGCTCTGGGATGTAAGTTACCCTACCTTGCCCTCTTACGACGGCGTGAATCCGGTCCAATTACTCCGCTTGTTTCCGGACTACGGGGATGTGTACAATATCGCCTGGACGGGTAGCAATCGTTGGCTCCTCGCGGGAACTGCTGCTGGTCTCGTTGGGTGGAACATTGAAGACGACAAAGTCATTAACTCGAACAAACAATACAAGTGAGTACCTGGTTGCCTCGTCTCTTATGAAACGCTCATGAAAGCGCTCTTGAATACTGCAGACCCAAGATGGTGGATTTCATTATGCCTGAGAGCAAACGTGATGAAGGTGAGAATCCCATCGTTGATTCATTGGCCGTGGCGTCCGAATGGAACATTGTGAGCAAGTGTGCCTTACATGGACTCATCTATGTTTGGGATCTCAAGGCCACTATCGAGGGTATCAAGAAAGAAGACCTCAAGACTGACACGAGTGATGCAAATACGGACGGAGCTGAGGACAAAGCCGTGATCGAACAAGACGTCACCATGTTGGCTCGTTTGCGATGGTCAGACACCGACAATTTCTACATGAACTTGGGCTGTCACAAAGGTGAGAAAAGAAGCTATAGTGAAATCACGTTCTTGGTTAGATCTTGAAAAACCTCTCATCCCTTGTAGGTAAAGGCTTGATTTGTTGCGGTGATGACAAAGGCTCATTATGGTTGTACAACCAACCGCAATTTGGCAAGGACGGAGCCACCGCCATCAAAGACACGGTTGAAAATTCTGCCCGACTTAGTTGGCCCGAGTTGCAAGACGACCACTTGGAGAACACTCGAAAGGTTCCACTCGATCGCCACGATATCATCATCGACAAAGTGGCCGCTTCCCACGACAACAACCACATCGTGGCCGTGACTTCGAATAATATGGTGTGTATTTGGAAAAGAACCGACGAAAACGCTAGTTCCACCGTGTCGGGGGGTGGAACCGGGGCTGGATCTGAAAATTGATCCCATCTCCACCGCCCCCTCCCCCCTCATCCCTCCATCTCGTCAACCCGAATGAAAACAGACACCACACCAATATCTAGCAAGCTTGTACTCAAACCTTTTCTGAAACCAAAAATCCGTCATTAGATATTTATCGCAATGTCGTATCCAATAATTATTGCAACCCAGCTGTTCCACACGTTGATGATGTGTTTATGTGCTTCCTCTATTTGCCAACTCCCTGGTCTCGTGTGGCTTGGAACAATTTCACTGCGAAATGCCACTTCAGACCCTGTAGCTCAAAAGTCCAGGTCGACTTTTTCTTTACCTCCCCCCCCTCCCCCCTCCCCCCTCCCCTGGACCCCCATCCGAAAAAAAGAAAGAAGCTGAATCCCGAGACAATTGAGGAATTGTTAAATTCAACACTCTACATCGAAGGGATCGGTGTAAACGAGTCATTAAGATGAGCTACTCAATACTATGTGAAAAAATACACAATCTGAAAGCGACAGCCCTACATGATTGTCATTCAACAAATACTTTATCTTTCGTCGCGACGATGAATGACGGAAACGACTTATGCGATGCAGTTTGATCTTTCATTTACCTGAGACTCGAGGATCATGTGTGGCATTCTTTCCCTTTTTCTTGAGTTCACCTAAGATTACCGATATCCAAGCATTTCCATTTCCGCCTGCTTTGCTTCTGAGATGATCGTGTCTAAAACAGAGCTTGATCGTGAGTTGCTGACTGCCCGTGGAGCATGGACCGAAGCCATCAATGATCCTTGCATCGTACGTACTACGTCTAACCGAGCACGTTACTTCGCATTGTTCTGCACTCAAGGTCTCCTCGAGATGGAAAGCTCAGGACACTTTCAAAGGCTGAAACAGAAAGAAGACACTCTCTCTGTCCCTGTGCCAAGAATGTACAAGCTCTTCAGCAACTGAGGAATTTAGCCTAGACCTTACTTTTGATTATCGCTTTCGTCCTTATTGCCTGTGTATCGAAATATGATGTCATAACCCGATGTTGGAACATGGTGTATTCCAAACAGTCCATGACAAAAATGAATGGGTTCACTTATGCCTCGAAATTGTTGGATTTCATATGGAAGATATCGTTCTACATGTGCTACGCTTACTTATTGCCTGACGCCAGGAAAAGTTCATTTGACCTCTCATATTCTTACTACCTTTCCTCCACCTTCGCGGTCGTTGTATTTAAGGGATAAGAATAATTCTTTAGAACACAGAGAAGAGCACACTTGTCTCTTGGTAACTCGCCGTCATCTGGAGGGTGTTTCCATCTCCTTGGGCTGACTACAAATCAATGCATATCAGTGATCTCCCTTTAAGTTTGTGAATTCATGTCTACCACTTGAAGCTCAATTGTAATGTGACCAGTTCCCTCCGCTGAGTGCTTCATTCCTGTACCAAAGGCTGAAATAACACGAGTGACCAGGTTGCATGGACCCAGGCAATTTCTCTGACCGTCCTCTCCATCTGTGGGACGCGTGGTGTGTGCTCCGCCATCGGTCTTTTCAGTCAGTTCTCGGCTGTCTCTCCGGGCGAAACTCGCAGCATCTGAGCATCAGCCACTCGTGAAATTTCGAGAGCTCCTTCCTTTAGCTCGGAAAATTCGTTCGTTGAGAGTGCGGTTGTGCGAAACGAACGACGTTGGGCTTGACAAGATGATTATGCACGGGACTTGCTACGTGTCCGATGACGGCGAGTGGATCGAGGCGTTCGACGAAGACGACGACAATGACTTTGCCCGATTAGCTAACCCGACTTTCTTGGGCCGAGATCTGGCCCAGGGAGACTTGGATTTCTTTGATCTGGACTTTGATTTCAATCCGATATTTCATTTCCCCCCATCGGATCAGCCTCATCGACCTCCGTTCTTGGCGTCCGAAATGCCTTCTCTGCAGCCCGGCAATCCGTTTGAGTTCAATCGGGGCGTTTTGGACTCGGTGTACAAGTCATCAGCCTCTCACGTTTATCCACGCCCACCGCCCTCCATGCCTTCGTCCCGCTCCGGCACGCCCACCCTAGAAGAGGAGGAATACCGCCGTGCCGCTCGTCGAAGGTCGCTCAGCAAAACCCGAAACACGGTGCCCAGCTACACGCAAGCATTGTGCTCCGTGTCCAAGAGAATCCGGGAGCAATCCCTACCCACCCCGGATCCCACCCCACGATTTCAAAGTCGGAGCAATCGGCGGCTAGCTGCGGCTCAGCGATTCTCGGCCTCAGACAAGCCGCCCATCCCGAACTCTGACTACTACAAGGGCTACGTCAAGTCCATTTACGAGAAAGAGCCCTTGTTCAAGGATTTCTACGACCACATTCCCACTCAAAATCGGAACTTCTACAGTCGGGACTCGTTGAACCAGCTCAAGAGCGATTTCCACGGGATGATTGGTGATCAGAGATCGGGTGCGAGCGGGACTTCCATCCCAGACCCGGTTCTCTACCATGAGATGACGAGCAAGCTCTATCCGAGTCGAGCCACGGCTCTCAAGGACCCTGTGCCCGCGAGCATTCGCCTGGAACAGATTCGATCCTCTCGTCCCCGACTGCCCGGGCCGGATTACGTGCCCAAGATGTACATGTACCATCGGTCCACTTGGGGCTAATCGACCGACCGACTGACCACTCACCCAATCATCGCGAATGTGCCCCCACGTAGTACGCCTGAGATGAGCTATTCATATTGAATTTAATTTGTGAACCTGTGAACGTGTGAATGTGTTTGTGTTCCAACCCTCTTCAAGAGTCAGGCGTGGATCAACAACTATCAGAGTCAGATGTCGAGCCTGGAAAAGTTACAAGTTCCGTTGTCCGTTGGGGTTTTTACGAGTAGGTCATTCTGTAGCTGTTCTGATCAAACTATGACTTCTAAGCTTTGGACGGGTGGATAGCACTTTTGGGTCCATTGGGCGTTCTGAGACATGTCCTAGACAAGCCCAGAGTCAAGTCAATTGAAAAGGCTTCATCCGAGATGAATGCATCGAACAGAGGCTGAATAATACGGACCACGAATCCATACGAGCCATGAAGCTTGATGCATGCAGATTGCAGAGGCACTTTTGCACAGTAGCACTCGTAGGGCTGTTAGGAGGCAATAAGAAAAAAAAAAAACGTTACATTCTCCAAGTGGATAATTTGTAACTTTTCTTCTTTTTGGCCATAATGTTTTATTTTTCCCTCTCGTCTTTTTCTCTCCTTCTCTCTGTTAATCTTTCTGTTCCTTGCTATGCTGTGTATTCTTGAAAGTGGTCTGTCTGCGTCGCCCCAAGAAGCAAGATATTTTGAAGAATCTGAGCATGAACAACGAGTGTTCAGTGAAGTGACTTTGCACATTCGAAACTATCGTGAGAGTGAATCGTCGTCGTTGGTTCATGGCTCATTTACATACATACATACATACATACATACCTACAGTTCATCTCTGCGTGTCTATGTACTAGCTCGTACAAACAATGTTCATCCATGTCTCTGTGCACCAAAAATGGTTGGCTTACTTCTTCAAAACTCCGACAACAGCTAATACTTCCATGACTCCATTACGGACGTGGCTTCGGCAGGGGCTGGCGGGTTGGTTGGATGGATGCTTGGATGGATGGAAGAAATATCGCTTTGACACGGGGTGATGGTGATGATGATGATGATGATGATGTTGTTTGTTGGTTGGTTAGTTAGCTGGTTTAGATGGCAATGACACCTTCTCCGGCGAATGGGTTTCTTCCTCACACCCCGATGAGGAGGCTTATTAAATCATAATCTCAAAAGGCTGTACCAACTCATGTACGAGACTGCACACTACCTCTCCATCCAGCTCAACCAGACCGAGGCAGGAATGTGCAATTGTGCATGGACCACTCACTACATACATTCACTCACTCACTCCATCTATGTACTTACTCACTGTTTGAACCATCATCTGCTTGTACGCCATTTTTCGCGACAACGCTCATCATGGATTGCGGAAATAAATGTATTTGTGCACATGAGCCACAACGGCAAATAGTACAGATGTTCCTGTTGCTGCGGTTGTTGTTATTTCGTTGTTTTTGGATGGCTTTGTCGTCCATTTGAGGCACTTGCAAGTTACATCTAAATTAGCTAGTTGAATTTGCACAAACGCCGAAGGGTCACACCTGGGAACGAACCCAAGAGCCCGAGTTTCATTCGGTGGCACGTTAACCAATTGGACTACAACTATCTCCTTAATGTTCCTCAAATACCAAGTACTTGTTTTTGACTAAATGTGTCAATCACGTTGCTTTATGGTTCTGGGGTTTGGTCAAAACGTTTATTTCAGCAATCAATAGAAATCCAAAGATATAAGACCTTCAAATGGACGCAAGGAACAGGGATGGTTTTCGAAGGATGAGCGAGAATAATTTGAGCGTGGATGTCATTCATTGCCCCCTGGAGGATCATCATTTCCTAAAGAATTATACAACTTACATTAAACTTGATCAGGACACTCCGAGAACTGTTTTATTGAAATGATATCAGAACTGAAGTACGACATTCGCCCATTACATTTATAACAATAGCGTGCTTAGTTTAGGACACTAAATAGGGACTGCAGTGAGGGTATGGGGACACTCACGATTGTTAGTAGAAAAATGACCCAGGATCAAGCCACAGCAATCAATTTTTAAGAACATCTTAATTCAAGCTGTGTTCTCTAGTTATAGGCAAAAGAGGCGCAACTTTTTCTAATTGAACGATGAATACCAGAATTGAATCAAACGGAAGTTGTTCAGTTTTATTAGAGTTGGTTAAAATGAACCCGTCGTGTCCCAGAATGCTTAAATTGGTACTAGGTATGTACATGTTTCAACTTTGCTCTCAAGACATTTTATGTTTTGATGTCAGGAAAGAAGAGACAGGATTTTTTTTTCTTCTTAAAAAGTCCATCGTGGGTCAAATGCAAAGCACACTTAAAGATGCATCAACTATCAGAACCATGTTTAAGCTATGAGCTAATTTGAATATGTCGTTGTTGATCCTGGAGGATAATTTAAGCTGGCCAAATTTCCTCATCAACCCTACAGTTATGGTATAGTCAGATCCGCCCACGTTAATTCGTTGGGGATCAGATATTATATGAAATTAAAGCTGAATAAGATATATCAGTTCTTTCATTTTGAATTAATGAGCATTGCATTCCCAGTAGCAGTAACGAAGTTCTCAAGGAAAATATTAAGGACAAACTGTGAAAGATAAGCTGCCACCTCAGACATGTCTATGAGGTTTGAATTGAGCGTAAACCAAAGCTAAAACACGGTTACAATCGAACCGAATTCTCGCTGATGTACGATATATCAGCTTACTTCGGAAATTGTCGTAAGTTTTTCATGGAAACTTTTGCATTTGTTTATTTCGTTCTCTGTGTGTAAAACCAGCAATTCTGACAAAAGAAAATGAACAAGAGATCAGGAAATCACTCATGTCAGAAAAGGCGTATCAGTGAGCGGTCACCCTTTTTGCCCAAGTACACATATTAGTATAGGTACGTTCTGAGTTTTTCAAGGCACGGAATGAGAAGTTCCAAAGAACTCTTCATTTTATGAAACAAGAAGACGTTGAAAGATATCAGTGGAAAAAGGATTTCAAAAAAAGTGCTAAATGTTTCTGGACCAGATAACTAAGGAACATGCATCTTCATACGTATAAGGTGTACTACGTATGGTTTCTTTTTTTTGTATTTGTGTTGGATCTTTTTCTTTTGACAGTTCTACCCGCGCACGCATCAACAGATTTTGAAAGAATAGCAACCTAGTAAAATTATCTTGGTTGGATGAATCCTTTTCTTTTTTCTGATATTGCCATCACTCTAATTCACATTAAAGATTCCACATTCGCCTTACTCTACCTAGTCATACCCAGAGAGGGCGAGGTGAGGGGTCTACTAAGGCACATACGTTTTAGTGATTTAAACGATAAGCATTTCATGCTTGAACCACATAGTGAGAGGCAACGCCGAACTGAGCCATGGCAGTCACCCACACCTAATGAATAAACCTTACAATTTTACTCCAGAAATTATATGAAGAAGTAGAGGAAAAAACGCAATGCCGCTGCTTCTGGTCCTGAGAAACGATATTCAGATTTAGTCCTAGGAAGCAAACTAACTCATACCGTAAACATGCCCTCTGAGGCTTGCCAGGTAGAATGACCATTTCTTAAATGACAATTGCTGCTTTTCCACGAAGTTTATGAAAATGAGGCTAGAGCAAAGTCGATGTGGTCAAATCATCTTGGGCGAATTTGCTGTGCCATGGACTTCTTGTCTTGAGATGCGAACTGCGAACGGAAGCAAAACATTCTCATCTCCTAGACTGTTCAATTTATTCCAAGTAAGCAATTCATATGGTCACAAGATCTTGTTGAATAGATGAACTTGGCCAAATTTGAGCCCACTACCATGCTTATTGATGCTACATAAATTTCGAATTTTCACCCTGCTCTTGTTTAGCTACATAACTTTTGACAATATAACTTTTAAGCGAACCGCTTTACAAGTAGATAATAAGAAATGACTTGCCTTTAATTGGAAAGATTTACGTTTCTAATTTTTTTTACTTTAATTCGAAAAGTGGCCCAGAGTTGCTGTGACCAAGAGGAGGCCGATTCACAGTCCATATTTCTAGAAGTTCGTGGCTTTGCATACTATCGATCCGAACTAGAATGAACTTAATGCAAAGAGAATGACGGCGATTGACTTGGTAGCTTTCTTTGGTGACAACAGGTTTTCAAAGCAGGATTTTGAAATGATTAAAAACCCAATTGATCCTAGGAAATCTATTTTCGGTTCACTAGAGGGTGAAATCTTATTTTCCAGCCACTCGTGAACAGTGAGCCATAAAACAAAGTTTTCAACAAAAGAATTTGGATTCCTTTGTGTTGACGGAAGTCAAAATAATATCCACAAAATTAGATGTTCACAATTTTGCCTCCATACTAATAGATTTTACCATAAGTGAAAGTACTTTGCTTTCAAATGTAATTGATATATAATCAGAATTTCTTTGTGTTCAAAATTATTGCGTTAAGATTACGACCACTTTTCAATTGTAATTTAAATACTTCCTGTTACATTTTCTTCTTGATTCGCAATTTTTTTTTTGTAACTGCATGAGAAACCCCGTTTTGAAAATTTCTCGACATTTTTCCTCTTCAGTTTCAGCTGCATTTACTTTTACTGTAACAAGGAATGATTTTGTAGGGTTTAGGTGATTGATTTATCTTCTTATCACCAGAGGCAAAAAGGGCGTCATGGGCTGTTTGGACAGCCTTAGTCGTCTAGTACTTGTTTAGTCTGATACATAATGTTCTTTGCTTTTTAGCACCACCAACGGCCTCCATGTACTACCATGGCCTAAATCAATAATGTTATAACTTTGAAT
This sequence comes from Tigriopus californicus, assembly GCF_007210705.1. Classification (NCBI taxonomy): domain Eukaryota; kingdom Metazoa; phylum Arthropoda; class Copepoda; order Harpacticoida; family Harpacticidae; genus Tigriopus; species Tigriopus californicus. The sequence goes on along the minus strand of NC_081440.1, from coordinate 9,738,197 downwards.
CAAAACATAGACACCTATTTCATTCAAAAAATATCAATTGCTTACCCCAGCAGCCAAATTTCATCATTTTCAGTTTACAGTCCTGAAATCCACGTACCCGATCGTCTCTTGCTCGTACTATCTCGAGCTGCAATACACCAGAGCCCAATATTTTAAAGTGAATGAGTGAATCTTAGATCGAGAAAAAAAAAATCGTACCATACACCGGGTGTGCCATAAGTCCTCGGACAAATTTCACTAACTACTTCAATTGAGTTAGGCGTTGATCAACAAGGTCTACTTGGAGAACAGGAGGTCGAAGGTTAAAATGGCAATAAAAGAAGATGACAAGTAGGCAATAAAGAGTACCTTATTTTTCAAACATCCCCCCATTAGCAGCAATGCACAACTCTAACAGCTTACGGAAGGACTTGCACTTGCCTCGCTAGACCAGGCGGCCCTTTTGACATTCACGGCCATGATGAGACTCTGATGGCCTTCTCCTCATTATGCGTCCAGATGAAAAAATCCAATGGATTTAGGTTTGGTGATGAGGGGGGCCAAAATTCCTCGGGCCAGAATCTATTGGAGCTTAACTTCAACTCCAGATACCTCTGAGTGACGTCAGAAGTGTGACAGGGATCACCATCCTGCTGTCACATCCAGTTCCCGGAGCTGTAGTGACTGTTAAGGGTCGGGATGACCTTTGCACCAAGAATCCGGCTATATTGGATGCCATCCAGGTTGCCCTTGATCCAGATCAGCGGAAAACAATTTTTTGGGGGTCTTTTTTTATTTTGAGCAATCACTGAAGTTGCCTGTAGCATTATAGGTATTCTTGACCCTTTAAACGGTGCTCCTGGCGATGCTGAAGTTGGTTGCAACGATCCTGGCGCTGTTGCCAGCCTCAATCCGCAAAATTACTTTTTCCCAGATTTTTTCCGTCATTGTTTTCAGACGCAAAGAGGCAAAACTAAGATCAGCTGTTGAAACGAAAGATTTAGTAAGATATGCCAAGAAACCCCTGCAATTTTTTAGATACCTTTTCAATTACTAAGCTACCAGGTTTTACAGACGTGTCCGAGGACTTATGGCGTACCCGGTATAAGTTGGATCTCTTCTCGCTCTACGTTTCACGCTATTGCTTCAAAAAACTGGGCTCAATTCCGTCGATTTAACGTGTTTGCAGCGCTCGAAGTACACTCTTTTTTCAGACAAGTAATTAATATATTTTGTTTGAAACTTGTCGCTAGGCGCCAATGCTTCCAAAGCTATAACATTCATGATTTAGAAGGCAATGGGACGCGTAGTGCTTGGAAAAAAAGCAAAAAACACGAAACTTGTCCCAAACAACTAAGCAACTGATTTTTCTTTTTCTTCCATAGTCTCACAATAACTCAAAATACTATATAATGCTGTTATTTAAAGCACACGAAAACTGTAATCGTTGAAAATGTGTTTTACATTAAGCATGAGTACCCTTGGTTACGCATTCACTTGAGTTCTGAAGACAAAACATGCAACAGATAATGTTATACCGTAGATTTGGGCGTTTCTTGAAGACTTTGTTGAAACTGATTAAAAGCAGCTTCTTTGAGGCTTCATCGATTTTTGTGAAATTTTCAGTGACCGTTCAACTAAGTGTCCTTTGAATGGTTCTAAAATAAATTTTAAAAAATCTGCTTTTTTGAGGGTTTGAAAAAGGGTTGCATAACGTTTTGAGATAATTTGAAGTTATGCGAGAAAAATTAAAATAATCTTTCAGGTATGTGATGTTGAAATTCAAAATTAAGTGCTAACTAAGTGAACTCCCAGTTTTCATTGAATAGGTTTTTGAAAATTTTAGGTTTTTATAATGTTTTCAGGTATGTAAATTTTTTGTATGGGCTAGAATACCATAAAGCAATATGATTAAAGTTGTTCCCTTTCATTTTTTGAGATAAATAAATGCCGAAATGTGTTTGAGAATTTCTCTGGAAGCTTGATAAGGCTTTTTGAACCCTGTGGGGAAGAAGGAAAGATTTGGTAGTATATTTCCTTCATTGGAATATACAGTGTATTTAACATATCACCCATCAGCTTCTCACTTCTCTGTGTTCATCGTGGTAATGGTGTTCATAGATTCATGACCGCGCAGTATTTGCCTATTTTCTGCATTATTATATGTAGCAATGGGTACAAAACCTGCTGTGAATCATTTTTTGTTCCTATCATTGCTATCTTATGAGGAATCCATTGTGCATGATGATGCCTCTGGTCATCTTCTAACTGGTTTGGGAATGTTGATGTAAATTTCAACACTTTATGGCCATACAAATCTCAAGAGCACGTGCAGTCAGTCCGAGGTAGATGCTACAGTGGACGTGATAGTTGAGGAACGGTGTGGTCTGTAAACGTCGATGAACCCAAACTTGAAGCTGATTGAGGGCCTGCTTGCTACGTAGTAGCTCTGCGTAATATGACAAAGCTTAAGATATACTAAGGAGCCATTTCCATTGATCTTTGTGCAAAAATGGAAGTTATTCAAATTGAATTTGTATCAATGAAAAAGTGCTTCAAATTTTATAAGGAATGTAGCCTGCATCAGAATCAGAACAAATTTAGTATTGAAAAGCTACAAGCAAGAGCACAATGTAACCGAAATCAGGTGCCCAACTTTTATGTTCAGTAATGAGTGGTAATGGGAGAATAGACAAACTTCTGTTTTAATTAGAGGCTAGGGACTATTCTTCACCTTATTTTTCTTTGTTAAGGAATAATATAAATACCTCATTATTTTGGCTTGATTATTTTTCAGGGTTCTCTTTCGGTGCTATGAACTAAATCGACCTTAGCATTCATATGATTTGGGCTGTTCAAGATCCAAAACATAACCATATTCATGGTCTTTCATTTCAAACAAGGAAAACAATCAAGCGTAATCAATCATGGGGATGCATCTCTTTGTCTGAAAATAATGATCAATAATATGGATGCAACATCTTTCTTCACTCCCCAAATAATGGCCGTCTCGTGATTATTTATTTCTGTTGTCATTATCATGACAGGGCCGTGATAGGCATTACAGAATCACCAGCAGAATGAAAAGCTCAAACAAAACGTTGACAAATTGACATTGAATCTACCAATATGGGCCGGTTCTTTTTCTCGTATCTCCTCATCGTTCGATCGATGTTAAGACGAACCTGGTCAAGACATGTAGTAAGTTAATGCCTTCACATTTTCAAGGATTGAACATGTCGTCAAGCCAACGGTTCAAGCCTTCATCCTCAAATGGGTTTTGAGAAGTCCTCAAAGAAATTGATTACGTCCAATTTACTACAATGCCATCTCAGCCCTGAGATCGATTTAGCACATTGAATTCAGCAAAGAATAAACCAGACACTGGTTTGAATGCAAGCTAGGAAGAGTCCGTAGAAGATATCACGCTACGGAAGACTGTTTGGTTGTTGGCGTGGATGGATCCTTGGCCCATTTCTAGAATTCACCATTATTGCTTTTTGATATGTTCGCATGCTTGTTGAGGTCATGAACGAACGTCTCTTCCTCGTCTCTGTTTTCGTCGTCGTTGCCGTCATCTTATTCTCCGAAATCATTGGCTTCGATCTTGAATTGCTGCATGTAATGTACCTTGTGCATATGTATGCATGGACGGATGGATGGATGGATGGACAGTATGTGCAATGTACCTATGTATGTTTGAACAATTCCGCTTGGATTAGGATAAGCGACTCGGATCAAGTTTGGGGATAACCAAGGATAGATGGGTCGGAACACTCGATTACATTTCAGTGTGGTGTGGTGTGTTGCTCCCACCCACGACCAACACCCAAGTTATTGATCTCCTCTTCGAGGATTGATCTGGCCCCGACTGGATGAATGGAGAATACGCATCAACTGCCAATCCCATCGTCCCTCACTCCTCCCTGCTCTTCTTCCATTTGCACATTTGTCCATCCCTCCATTGGGTTGCTTCGACACAGCAGTTCGACGTCAATTGAAAGGTGATTCCGCGGCCTGATCATGTACCACGTAATGATGCCAAAAAGTCAGTGTACGAGAATTTGCATCCATGGGTTTTGACGTCACCCCGATGAGCCCAGGTGGTAGGTGAAGGACCTGGTGGTGGTGTCAAGAAGGGGGAGGACATCAACAATAACGTCGGCCCTCAAAATCTAACCATTGATTGATCCGAGTGCATAAAGAGCTTGGATCTCTCCTTCTCTCGGCACACGGCAAGTCTCGTTGGATGGCTTGGTTTATCATCACATTTCCTGGTGGAGCGAGCCCATATGAAGGTAGCGCCAAATTCTAACGCCATATCAGGTGTGAAGAGAGAAGATGGATAAATCAATAATATCTTTACAAATTTATCACTCACAGGCGCTTTAGGTTGCGTTGAGGAATGCTGTTGTCGAAATGAACACCACTCCCACTGAATGCCAGAGGACCCTTCTCATTTATTGTTGGTGATGGTACCATCAATGAATGAATGGGTCGTCGGACAAATACCTCCCTCGGCTCTTGTCAGACTAAAACTAGAATTCATGTTAAACATTAAACATCCTGCTGTGAATGAGCAGGTCGGGATGTGAATGAATAACAATAAACAATACCGCTACCACCATTGATGATCGTTCATTTCTGGAATAAATATTGAAATCGGTCGGGGTCTCATTTCATTCCAATTCTGGAAATGCTCTTTCAACGGCTCTGATGTGTATGCGCTCGTAAGTAAGTCTGCTATCAGGTATATGTGTGTGTATGTATGTGTTTGAATGTGAGTGTAATGGAGTAGAGGTTGGGCCCAACACTCTTTATCCATAACTTTTATGAGCGATCCTCACCTTAGGACTTCCGCGATGTGAGGACAGATTCGACTAATCAGCTGCAGAAACAAACTGGCTTTTTTTTCTCCTCAAATATGAATTTATGGGCTGGGCGCATCATCTTGTCCTAGGGTTTTTGGTCAGGCCAAACTGGGATGATAACTACGAAACGGGCAGATCCTAATTGCTCACCTCGTTTCAGTTCCCAAGCCGTGGACAAATTGGGACGAACCTTTTAAGTAAGGGTCCGACACTGACCACGTTATAAAAACACTCCGTGCTCAATCACATCCTTCAGTCTTTGAACCTTGGCTGTACTTTCGAGAGACGCCCGCCCACCCACAGAATGTGAATGTGGTATTGTATCAGGCTGAAACCAACACGAGGACAGGAAAATGTCAAGACAATCAATTCGAATGAAACTAGGAAGTCAACGCCGAGTTTTGGCTATTGTCATACAATACATTGTTTTTGTCATATTAATAGATAAACGTTCAAAATTTGGGAATCTTTTCAGACTGAACATTTACGCCTTCCTTAACACTTGCCATCACTGAAAAAAAAAACTCTCTTATCATTAGCATTACTGGTTATTTCATTCCCGTTTATACTTGACAAGGCATTACGGGTCTAAGAATAGCTATTTTTAAACCTTACTTCTTACTGAGAATCATAATCATACATATGTACGTACAGTATGTTGGAAGATAGTTTGCCGATCGAAAGAGTTGCATTTTGGAAGTCAAGCGAGATCGAAGCACGTGCGAATCGTACGTTATCATCATCAATTCATCACTCACTGCTACTCGGTCACTCTTAGCGTTGAGCTCCAGCGTGTGCATAATGTCACAAGGTCCCTGGCAAAACACCTGTCAATATGCATCTTTTTGGATTTCTTTCGGGTGATATTTTCCTCATTTTGGGGGAAGAGGGGCATCAACGAAACTGGAGTTTCTATCGAGCACTAGGACATGTAGGTGGAAACCTTGGGTTGTCAGTCCACAATGACGTGTGGGAAACTACGAAGGGCTATTGTTACTTGAAAAGAATTACATACGAGCACTTGGAACTAAAGTTTTCCTTTTCTTTGTTGCCAAAGATGCTATAGATAGATTCCATGTTTCAGGAAGTGATTTGTCGTTTTGAGTTCATTTATATTACAAATTCGATTCTCTCTTGAAAATTCAGCTTTTGTACGCTTAATATCGCTAGCCCGAACAACCAATTCCCCAGGGATACCTACTATATATGAGGGTGTAAAAGATAATCCAACCCAAGTTCAGACAGAGCCTTGGCAATTACCATCGCAATTTTGGGGTCGGTCAGTTCATCATGTCCCTTCTTATTGTATAACAACGTCCAATGGGAAACACCCCCTGACCTCTGGCTTCGACCAACACTGCCAACTCCTCAAAGACATGGTCATCCTTTTGAGAAGCCACTCTGACCGTTGTCTGGGATGGGCACCATTCCCGATCCTTGAGGCACTCCTTGAAGCACTCAATGAGCTCACCTCCATCAACGAAATTCCTTGGTGCAATGTGCATATTAGGTAAGTATGCGTATTAATGATTGTATTGTTTTTTTTTATGGAGATCTTGACGCTCACGTTGGCTGACATTAATGAGTTCGTTGTGTGAAAAATTGACGACTATCAGTCCGTATGATCTTCTATTGTTCATGAGCTCCACATTTTTGAGGCTATGTCTAAACTCATGTCGAAAGGTACGTAGAAAAGCAAGATTATTCTTAAAACGAATCTAGTTATTAGACAAACAACGTCTCCGTGACCCGCCAATCACAAAGAACTATTGGGATCAAAGGCCAACTATATATGATCTGTTTTAAAGTTCAATGATCTTTATGACAAAGGACTGTTCGAAGCGATCAAGTTTTCATAAAGCTGAAGAGCTTACGCATCATACACGGAGGGGAGGGGGGGAGGGAGGAAGGGTTATGAGGTCTCTCTCTAGCCATAGCAATTCATTCGAGATTCCAGATGGTTTCAGCCAGGTTCAGTTAACATTCATTGAGATCTATCAGAGAGATTCATTAAGATTCATTCCTATTCCCACCCCTGCTTGTCTGAATCATTGTAAGGACAAGATTTTTCAATATATTGATACTTTTTTTTGTCAAGCAAAGATTATAGAGAGGTGAAAGAAAATAGTATGAAAAGTTCTCGAGAAAATTCCTCTACCAGTACATGGAGACAAGGCATTGTAAATGTTGCACCAAATAGAATGTCATAAAAAAACCGTCGAAATGGTACTTAACAGCCGGAAGGAAATGAATTAGCAAACTAGAAAAAAGACAATGTGACTTAATGCAGCATTGATCTAAAGAAAACGTTTGAAAACTGTGAGGCATTGCTCTTTTACAAATGAAAATCAGCTTACGAATCTTGGAGAGTGTGTTGACATGCGATCTGGTATACGAAACCATCGTTCGGTTATCTTTTTTTCCATTATCTACAGCCATTTCTTCCCTTTGTTAAAGCCAATCCTTCAGATGTTTGAGTCTGGTTTAAAATGAAGGTTCTTTTTTATTGTTACAGACTCATTGGAATTTCAATATATTTAAAGAGCCTTCTGCGGGCACATTTGAGTGTATCGACAATTATGCAACGTTTCTTAATTTGCTCAGCATTCATTGGGCACTATGTATCAGGGATTCAATATCTTGCTTTTGAGGTCTGCCAAGATGTCCTGACCTCTGGCATTGGTCACACATTCATGATGAATGATGAACCTATTTATGTGTAAAGTTCTAGTTGAATTCATTACTGAACTAGATGTACCTAATTATGAAACGCCCTGTACAGTAGTTCATGTTCTCATTAGGTTTCGCATTCTGAGATCAACCGCAAGAAAGGTGGGGGTGGGTCAAGGCTATTTATAACATCCTTGTGGTGGGTGTACTAGATCCGTGTAACCCTTAATCGACCATAAAGGAGAAAAAAAAGGTTCCTCACATCACATTATTGTTTATGCTGTGTCGTGCCTGTGAACAAAATAGGATTGAAAGAAATGACCAATCTGTTGTATCACGATAAAAACTTGGCAGACAGTTAGATTTAAGATTGATGATAATTCGTTATTTTTCTGCGCAACTAAACTAAAGTTCAATATCAAACATTTGATCTACGTGTACAATATTATTCATTTTGGCTGTCTCAAATTTGTGAATTGCTCATTCCTGTTCAATGCTGGTCTTTATTTCCAATTCCGTTTTGCATGCACTCGCGTATTTGTATGAGCCTTCACCAAAGCACACGAAAGGAAAACTCAAAAACTCAACCGATCATGCTGGTCAGGTCCAAGCATCAGTGTGCATGATGCTTGGTGAGTGTGTGTCTCTTTTGAACTTTGTTCGCTTGTGATTGAGCTAGCTTGAATGTGTACGAGTATATGTGTGTACCACGAGCGAATCCAGACGGATAGAAATACGACGAGTGTTCATATTGAGGGTTGGTTGAGCTTTGATCATGAGCGGCGATAGCGAAATCCTGAATTGATGAAAGTTTGACGAGAGCAAGGATTTCAGAGATTTGGTGGCAATCAAATTAAGATCCTCGGGTCTTCTTGGACGCCTTGAAGCTCCGCGCACTATTGACACGATGAACGAGAATCAACTCGTAAAGTGGGCCTTCATGCCTCGAGTGGTCGGAGGTAGAAGTGCTTTGTCCCCGACAATTCGAATCACCACCATCGCCATCGCTGCCAACGCTGTCGCACTAGTGTGTCTCGTGCTCGATCCCCTGCTCCTCCTGCTCCTCCTGCTCCTCCTGCTCCTCCTCTTCTTCAGGAGCGGCATTGGATGGTGCCTTGGTCGCGCTTGCATGTCGGGGAGCTTTGGAGAACAGAAGATCTCCAGCCACCGGGACGGCCTCCATCGCCAGCGTGATATTCAGCAGGATACGGCATACCGCAGGGTAAGAATACCACGTGCGTGCCTATTGCGACCCGTCCCTCCTCGGCGAAGAAGTCAGGATATGAATGAGGCCTACAAGTGTATGAGGGTATCTATCTATCGTTCGTTCGTTCGTTCGTTCAAGTAGTGGTGGACCAACCAGTAGTTGGGATTGAGCAACTAAGCCATCGAGGGCGCCCAAACATCGAGTAGTCGAAGAAAAGATCAACATCATCGGGAAGACGAGGGTAATCTCGCATTACTTCAAGTTCGGGCGAGCCTAGAGAATTGCCAAAACCACCAACCAGCAGATCCTCTTGGCGTAAGAAAGGTACTTGAACGACGACAAGCTCGGCCGAGAGAGCGAGAAGAGCCACCACGAGGACGGGCAGAATTCAAAGTCAAATCTCCTCACGAAAACACAACACACACACACACATGCAAATCAAGTCTTGTGAGCTCCTTGGATCGAGACACATCCCAATCAAACGTACTCGGTGATGGAACAATATTGAACACGAGACCAACGACGAGTTCGCTCAACAAATAGTGATTTATACGAGTCAGAGGTGAAATTGGTGGTTATTTTTCAACGCTGGAAGGGCTCCTGCAACTCTGGGATTATCGACCACAAATTTCGAAGGTAAGACCTTAGGCGCCTCCATTGAATTTGATCTGGACATTCTTTCCCGAGTGCCTTCAAACTGGATTAGACCATCTCACCGAAAACGAGAACTAGAATCGAGTCTTGACGGTCAAAGGGATCAGACCGATTGGATGTGTTTACATGTAAGCAGGTGACTATCGCCGCACAAACGAAAGGGAAAAGTATTTTCCCTGGGATCGATTGGTCGACTGAATAGTAAATACCCCAAAAAGCTAAACTGTCGCTCCTAAGAGAATGAGCCACCAAGGCCTACTGCCCATGTGTGTGTATGAACTAGCTTTCAACAAATTCCACTCTCTCTCACTCACCAAATTGATTGAGACGGAACAAACTAATCGAGACAAAAATTAGGCCTACGTACGTACATGTGTATTCTCCCTTTCTCTGTCAGTTAGCTCTTTTAGTTGATCGGCAGGACACTTGGTAGTAACGTGTGAGCAGTTTTGAATTTTCAGCCTCGGGGCATCTCGAGATGGTCGTAGCGCAGTTGGTTAACGCGCTACCGAGCTATGCTCGGGTTCATAGGTTCAATCCTAGGTCTCCCCGCCCACCCCCACCCTCCGCCTTTCATGGATCATCACGCCTCGAATGGCGTACCTGGAAACCCGAACGGGACAAGACCACAATGCATATTAATATTGTATCCTGATCCAATGAGAAATGATCTCGCAATAAAGATTTTTAGAGATTTTGGACACATTCTGGCTGGTTGGTTGGGTACTTGGGAAAAAACGAGTTGAAGAAGGATGACTCGGGAGTGAGGGGAAAACACCATAATTTGAATGCCTCTTTGGCATCTCAAGTATGTGACTTATGACGGCACCCCATCACCGTCAAATCCCCAAACTGGTCAACACTGACGTTCAGCGGTACCTACTATCACTATGGGCAGTAGTACTTGAGCGTCCCAATGGATCTTCCGAATTTAACGACCACTTTAAAAGATTACTTGAAGTATTCCTCCTTGACGGATTGTCAATCATTTGACAAGTGCCCCTGACCCGGCAGGAAATGGCCACGATCACAGTCATCCTTTGGATGCTGTCTTAACTGATTAATGCCCATGTTATTATCATCATCATCATCACCCCCACCAATATCATTATTATTATTATTATTATTGTCATCATTGTTATTGTTACTTTCATAACTATTGTTATTGTTGTTGTTTTCAATCAGCCGGTAATTGAAATCCTTCATCATCCTCATCCTATTAATGATCATCTTGATGAGTCCACGGTGTGAAAATGCATGAAGCAAGCAGAAGTGGCAAGGTTAGAAAACCCATTGCCCTTTGAGCCCCTCGCTCAACAGACAAGGCATAATTCATGGTAATGGCAGGTAAAAAAAGTGCCAATAATCCGCTGCAGCAGTGGCAAGGCTAATTTAGCACCATCATTCATGCAACAACTCTTGGAAGTTGACGTCATCATGGCGTAATTCATGAGCATTTCTGCCCAGCAACCCGATGCTTCTGTGTACAACATTGCACGTATGCACGAGTTGTGCCCATTGCGAATGACCCACCATCAGTAATGATGATGGAAAAATTCATTCCCAGGAGACGACAGCGTTGATGTATGTGTGTACAATATGTAGGGTAGGTATCTATTCAAACAATTTGTGGGAGGTTAAGAGAGAGAGAGAGAGAGAGAGAGAGAGAGAGAGAGACGAAGAGACCGGAATAGTGGTGAGAATGGATGGATGGATGGATGGATGGTGCTTTGTCGGAGGGAGGCTACGTCACTCTTGGTGGATGGAGACGAGAAAGACTCAGGAATGTGAGTCTACATGCCATCAAGCTCTTCAGCGTGGATGGACGTCTGTTCTTGGTGGTTTTAGCTGGTGAAGGTCACATTCCAAATCAATTACTCTTGTCAGTCGGTAGCCGCCGACCTCAGCTGCATCTCTCACCTACCCTATGTAGGGGCAAGACGTATTGTGCTTACTCCTAACCCCAACGACGTAACAATACTACGTATTTATTAGTACCAAGATATGCCGATTTGAAAATCTACGACTTACCTCGGGGATCTCAACGAAGACTTGCTTGTTTATTCATCATTCTTAAATCAGAAATCGTGAGCCAATCCAGGGTTGATGATCATTTAGACAAGATCCACTAGACAATTGCGAATTAGATTCGTTTGGGATTGGAATTCCAGAAGCAATGGGGGGAACGAAAAGGTTGTTCGTGTAATAGATGTTGGCATGGTGCCTTAAGCCAAAGTGACAGTTTGCTCACGGGATTGCCAAAACTAGTGTGCGTACCATCACTTTCAAGGCTACCACTCAAGGCCCTTGGGTTTGTTTAGTATGCATATTCGTGCGAGAAAAATTCAGAAATCGGGACGAAGACCATTTTACCCGGCCATGCTGCATTGGAGAATGATAAGATGAGTTGCAACTCCATTGAATGCAAGTGAATCTTTTGTGTCGCTCCAGCTTTTTCTGAGACTGAAATCAAAGGACACTCTATCTCGAACGCTCCTCTCAGTTGACCATTGCTTGGAGACTAATGCGTTCGATTCACCATTGAGCAGGCACGAAACTCAATGTGATATTCACCCGCGTGAAAGACATCTGTTTTGTCCTCAGCATTGTAACATAAGAGCTCTCAACAAACCAGGCCATGATGGATGATATCAATTGCTGATTTTTATCCATTGGTGGCTGAACTTTGAAAGCATCATAGCTTATACCGGTAGACACTCGATGCGTTTTAAGCAGTGTATTTTGGTCTAAAATAACTGTCTTTGTGGCGTCGAAATGTCATCACGAGATTTATCCATCAAAAGTAAACTAATGCCACCAAAATCCCAGTACTAACTTTGATTCGACCAGTTCTTAAGAGATAACCAAGAAACAAGCCAGCGTTTGCTCGTTCCATATTCTGACAAGTGGGTAACATTGTAGCAGGTACTATACTTACGAACATCCAGTACAATCTTTAACGGATGGCCATCTCTCTGTCATTCTTTCACACACTCACATAAGAAGTTGAATGTATGGCTTAGAATCAAGATGCGAACCTCTACGCATTTAGTATTCTCAAAGAACAATCTACCACTTCCTCGTTTTTTTAAATCTTTCAATGCTGCCTTGAATAGTTGTTACGTAGTTGTGGGTACGTTGGTTGGTACACATACCAACTGACGAAGACAAGATAACTGACCTCCACTAAGATTCCGCGATCCATGGATGGACGGATGGACGGATGGATCTATAGATAAATGGATTGGTCGATCAAGAGTATCTAATCTGAGTAAGTTTATACGAGCTCCAATCAGATTTGTTCATGATCTCTGCGAAGACCATTCATTACAATATTGGCAGCATTTTCTCCGAACTCATTAGGTGAAAGCAATTCTCGTTTTCCTCACGGAAAATTTACATAATCACAAGAGCGGAGGTCAATTCTACACCTAGATAAGGAGGAGGAGGAGGAGGAGGAGGAGGAAGAGGAGGAAGAGGAGGAGGAGGAGGAGGCCTAAGAGGACCTGAGAAGGCCTGAAGAAGGAGAGGAAGGAGAAAGATGAATGAATGAATTCTCGCCTGAGAAGTCAGGTTAGAGTATGCAATGGGTTTTCTGATCTTCCCATTCCCAGCAGATTACTTGTTACCTCACACCTGAAGCAGCACGTACTGTGGTTCGCTGGTTCATTCATTCATTCATTCTTTGGTGAAAAATCATCCAGACTTACATTGAATCAAATAAGCCCTGAAATATTGGACTCGGATGATCAGCAGATAGTAATATGATCGAGTTGTAGCACCTTCAAAAGTGTGTTCTAGGCAGATATTGCTCATTTGAAACGAAAATTGAACTTATCTTTTTCTTCCTGGAAATATACCTATTTTCTCGATTGGTCTGTGTCGTCAGTCTAGGTCCATCGAATAGTTGACTCGTTCATGCCGTAATTACAATAAATGCCGAAAAGACTGGCTTGCCACTTCCCGTTTATTCTGGTTCCATTTCCATGAGTGACCCTCATCCATTCCATGCCCGGATCATGGAGCATCAGACACATTGCTGCAAGTCCAACAACGGAAGGCATTGTGTTGACGCTTTCTGCTAATTCCAAGAGACCAACGAAGGCCTGCGCTTGCAAGAAAAGATCATATATGAGAGAAGAAAGACATGACGACCAAAGCGTGGCTTCACGGCTATCCATGTGGATCACTCGCTTCAGTGCAACCAACTAGCCAGCCAACCAACCAACCAACCAACCTACCTACCTACCTGCCTATCTGCAACAACTGGAATCCCATTATACTACCAAATCAGCATTTTTGCCAATCATACCTCGACAATTGAAATTTTACCGATTGCCTCGCGTTCCTTGGAATTCGAGTGACGGACAACAATGCCATTCAAGAGAGCTCGAGTGTGAAAATCCAAGATCGTGTCAGACATCGAGCAGCTTCCTTCTCATTGTTTACGACACTATTCCCAAAAGACATGAATGGGGGGGGAGGCCTTCTTGAAAAGTGTTTCCACTCAAACAATTCAGTTGCACTCCAGTAAATCCTTCTCATTAAAAGATTTCCACTCGATTTGTATCGATTGCGTAGGTCTGCTGAAGGTGGATGGTATACGATCTACGCTGAATACTAGTATTTTACGGTATGTACACTAAATGGCCCGATGATTCAACGATGTTTTAATGGTGCGGGAAATGGTTTGAGGAGGTCTGTTTATTATTAGACGGGAGAATTGATGAGCAGAAGTGATTGTTAGTCTAAGGCATGGAACAGTTGGATCCGATTCTCGCAAACACAGACCTGTGGTAATAGCGATTTGAAGCTTCTGTTTTGAATGAGCTCGTACTTGAGAAGAGAGGGCCATTTGAAATAGGCCTGTGGGATGTATAGTTGCAAATGCAATCCAATAATTGGTCTCCCCGATGACATGTTTTAATTGAGGATGAAATGAATTTCAACCTGTGTTTCCTGTTTCCCTTCTTACGAAACCCTGCCCTTGAACTCGTCCTTTCAACAGAGTAGGCAAGCAAGAGAGACGCTGGGCCTAAGATGAGGCACTTCTCTACTGAACATTCATCCATCTATCCAACCAACCAACCAACCAAGCATCCAACGAGCTGACTAAACTAACTTACCAACCACAGTGCATAATACATTTTGCTCGGTCGGGATGCATGTTCTTCGTCGTGTAGTAAACTTGTTGGGGAACTTCCTGCCATTAAAGAGCCGTAGTTGGGGCAACCAGTTTGCCCGCCCTATCTTTGACGTTTCAATCTGATCCAGTTGGCTTGTTCCACGTCTCGTTTCTTCTCTTCTCTTTTTGCATCACATTCCTTCGCCATTCTGATACTAGTACAAAATGCATTATTGTCTGTCTGTCTCAACGAAACTGATGTACTGATGAGTCTACTTTCTGTAGCTGCAGCTATTGTATGTACAATACTGTACATATGTATGTAGTGTGGCAGTAAAAATAGGTATGACACTCTAGTTTGTTTGGTTTCAGTAGTCTTTCGTCGTTCAGAGGTAGAAGCGTACGTACTAGAACTACCACAAATTCTCTTGGCAGGTTGTAATTAGCAAAGGGTCTAAATGCTGTTGTTCTCGTTTTCCCAGGGCATCTACGTACCATGACGCAATCTCTCTGACTTGAGATGCACTCTCAGTGATCATGATGCATTGCAAAAAACATCACTGATCACTTCGCTTCTCAATTTTGCGACCGCTTTGCGAACGATTCGAGGGTTATGAAATGGTTCCTGTTACTTTTGAGAAGAAAACCATCTCTGGAAACATTCCTTCCCATTTTCCCACGGGGATATTAACCACAGATCTTTAATCAGTTGATGAACTGCTGTCACTTCGAGGTCTTTGTAGCTAAACAAGTAAGTCTTCATTGAAATGACTCAAGGTCTCTCAATTCCTGTCTACGTACATAACAGACATAACAGAAAAGAAGCCTCTTGTGCTTGGCCAATGGCGCCCTATTAATTGAAAAAAGGAGCCCAGTTATTGACTCTCGTTTACCTTTGTCTCGAACTCTTTCAAGGATTGACCTGACTAATTTCAAACAATGGGCCACCTATCGTCGAAATCTCTCTCAGACCAATAATCAGGAGGTCCTTGAATGACTGGAAATTCGATTCTGCTTGGGACTTTTTTCCACTGGCCACTGTCACAACCAATCAGGTCTGTTGGACACGAATGCCTAGGTATTGGCTACCCAGAAGAGAGCATGATTTCGTCTTGATTCGAGCCAATCTGACAAAGAACTCCCTTTGAAATTCTGAGCCACCTAGAATTTCCATCTGCAGTCATTGGCCCTGACCCTGAATTGGTTTCTAAACATTCAAAGCCCGCGGGAGTCGCTCTCATTAGCAAGGCAAAAAACAGAATCTGAAGATGTGAAGGTTAACTAGTTCGTACAATTATTCATTACTACATGGACGACTGTAGTTTACAACGACTCACAAATCATCTTCGCGTAGCTGCTAAATGCGGCTGAACAACAAATGAAAAAGCAATATTGTTAAGGTTCAACGCAAAATGATGACCTCACTACAGAGGACAGATTTGTGTTAACAATAGGCTAAAATACATTTGAAAATTATCGCTTCAATTCCACAAGGTGCATCTGCACGCATTGCGTATTAGCTTCCTTTCCTTCTTTTCCGCTTAGAGGGATTGCCACAGAAATGTACGCATTCCTCGCGTCATCATTGTCACCCGAGTTCCATTCTTTGTCCACGTGTCAACAGTCGTTGTGAACTTACCGCACCATCATTAGATAGTGGTAAAAGTATTAAAAGGTGTTAGCACATACCACGAATGATCAAGTTAGTTGGTGGAGCAAGATATGTTTAACTGAACGAGACTTTGCATACATGTCTAGTTTGCATTCGTTTGAACATCTTACAACAATGTTGAGCTTCAACTAATTTCTCCGGTTCGCTTGGTTTGGGACTTTCGACCACCTGTGATTCAAACCCTTTTTTATCCGCGATCGATTCAAGAATGAATGAAAGAACAAAAGTACATACAAACGACAAATACACCGACAATTTAGATATGTGACATGAAGATTTTTCATATGCTTTCACTCCCATGAAACAAGATTCTGGCCCTTTATTAAACCAGTTGGTGGCCAAACCCGTTTCTTTTGGCACAACGTTTGTGCTTCTTATTTGTTACTTTGTTATTTTTGTAGATCTCAGACAGAGAAGTCCAAGATGAGTCAGAAGCAGCATTAGAATTGAAATGTGTTTTCGCGGAATTGAGATAGCATTCATAAAGTGTTATAACAAATGTTGCACCGTACACTTGTAACCTTGTAACAAGTATACAAGTGCCCAATCTTGATTTTTTTTCGATTCGTTTGGCAAGCAAGGAGAGCCCAAAATGGCTGGTTACATCATGGAGAAGTCAAATGCATCGAAATGTTCACAGAAGACACAGACATCAACGCTCCAGAGCATCATGAGCTCATGAACTTTTTTGAACAAGGCAGAGATCGACAAATTATTGTGCATTAGGCCGTCAGTTGGTAGACTAACCACATGTACTACATAGAAGTTGTCATTTAGTTACATGGTTCTTCAAACTATATAGTAGCTTATACCTGTGTAGTTCTTGAAATTCTTCCAAAGTGAATCAAGGAATAGGTCACGTTGATGCAGGATTCCATACTAATAAAAGGATCTCCAACCGAAATACACTACAAACAGTCTTTTCATGCAATGGTTCCTTGGTGCTCGAAGGCACCACCGACATCAACGCATCTGAATATCCAATGGCTGCTGTAACGATGACGATAATGCTTGCTAATGAGAGCAGTAACGATGATAATGATAGTACTTGAACAATACTGTGCTCACCTATGAGGCAAGGAAAATTTTAGGATTCACGCTCATAACAAAGCGCTTACACCCCTCCGACCAGAATTCATCGTCGTTCCATGGCCAAAGAAGACTTGCTCGAGAAAAATCCACCTGGGCTCCTTAACCTCTACCACTTCCACATTAGTGCTCCATGCTACTAGTCTCCATTGCCGACAACCGGCAACCTACCATTGACCTTGTCAATTTAGGGTAGATTTACCTTCTAACTCTTTCCATCGCGTAATTTAGACTACGTACACTACACAACTACAATCCAGTAGGTGTACGAGTACGTACGAGAATGCACTACAACAGACGACGATTACTGTTGGTACTAATAGAAGTTTCTGAGTGAGGGCTGCTACCAAGTGATGGCTGACTTGGATTGGGTTGTCTGATAATGTTTCGGGCTCCGACTTGGAATTGAGGATAAAGAGATGAAGATAAATGAAGAAAAGCGGAAGAGCAAAAGGAAACTCGATTCCTTCGCGGATCATAGACGGACGGAAGGAAATTTGAAGGCAAGTAGGAAATTCATCAATTGCAGCATAGTGCAATTGAGATCACCGAGCTGAGGGTCGATGGGTGAATGTTTGGCAAGCCATGCTCCTCTGGGGGTTCTGTGTTCCAGTCGGGGCGTTGCTTAGCCCTGTTTGGCCCTGGAAACTCTGACGGCTTTGATTTGATCATTTATGACGACTGCTACTCCCTCATTTTACGCTTCTTTTGCGCCGAGTATTTTCCAAGCTTTATTGATCGACTACAAAAAGTTTAAAGTCACGATGACCTCAACCAAAGATTGATTTTCGAACGATGTGGCAAGCGCCTTATCCAAAACTGCTGCTGCGCAATTCCACGTGCTAAGGGTCTGCATCTTTCGGCGGCCTATCAAATAGGCAAGGTGAGACTGAAAATCAAAATTTCAAGCTGAAAATGGAATTTCAACCAATGCAAGTCTACCGAATGTGTTGTGATGTTGTCTTGTGCAGCGTGAAAGGCGATTCATTTTTCAAGGCGACCACGCACGCTGTCAAGATCATATCTCGGTTGGCTAGCGTCATGAACGAGAGAATGAAATTGCACACTTTTCGCGAACTCTCAATGGGGTTTCTATCAATGAGCAATTCGGACAAGCTTGGATGATGGCAGGGAAAAAAAGAAAAAAGAAATGCCTCACCTATGTAGCTTCCGGCATCAAATTCTTTTCCCAATCGGCATGACGATGACTTCATAAAAGTTGACCTTGGTTTGTTTCAGGTCAGGCCTATTACTTCCCGAGGACATGATGATCTTAAAACCAAGCTTTTGATCTCAATCTGACCAATAAAAATCAATCCAGGTAAGCCACGCTCGCTGATACAGTGCTTACGTACGCAGAGTGTTTAGTTGTGTTTCCACGGGTAGGTACGCAGTTACGGACAGTATATGGCCGACCGAAACACCGTTGCTCCTTGGGGCCCCCTTGGGTAGAGCAACTACGTAGATTTAGGTGGAACGCGTTATGACATGCATTTGTGAGGAGGGTACTTAAAGTAAGTGAAGTGATATGGCGATTTTTGTTCTCCAACCCAATTCCCAGGGTTGTTCCATTGAGACAGACTCACAAGGCAGCCCGTCCTTATAATACATGGGCTGTACATACGTAGATGTATGCAGGCACTAGTGTTGTCTTGTCATGTTTGGGTCATTTAAGGTCATTCTGATCTCATCAAGGAGGAATGAGGAGTCATCAGATATGTTCAAGCTGTGGAAGGTTCATTCATAACCGCCATTTCAATGCTGCCTCCCATCCGGCATGTGAGACACTTGATGATCCGTCGATAGTTCCTTGGCGCCAAATTGAAATCCGCACTGAGTTACACTATACGGTCCTGATGATATTATGTGGGAATTTATGCTCGACAGGAACTCCCGTGTTGTCTGATCATGATTAAATCAATTCAATTCATCCTCTAGAATGAGGATGAACACTAAGAGTGGCAACAACAACAGCGATAACGAAAAACGTTGATGGAAAGAAGTGTAGACATCCAAGATGGATGATAATCATGATCATCTTCGTCGTAGCCAAGATGACTTGGAAAAGTCCTAGCATTTATGCTCATCTCAGAAAATCTTTAATCAATGTCGATGTCATGTGATCCTCATCTACACCAAGTTACACAAAAGAGGATGAGGAGGATCCTTGGTCGGGTTAACTCTTGGCAGAACGTTTACGCATAGATGAATGGGAGAGGAGCTTTGGAGGCGTGATCACTGTTTAGGTTCATCTTATCACGGTCATAGTGAGTGGTGGCACATGCAAAATCAGAGCCATCTCTTTGTTTTTTCTATCGGGCTTTGTTTCTGCTGGCATCTTTGAAAACACCTAGTGAATGAGCTCATAGATTCGAATGTCATTCAAGAATTCATACGAATTCAACGGAAAGCAACAAGAAGGGGGGGGANGGGGGGGGGTGCTTGATTATCTAACGAATTGAATAATGCCAAGATTTGGCGACAAGAACACAAAATGTCTTGCAAATTTTGCTAAAGGAAAAAAACAACACCTCCTTTGTTGAAATGTGATCTAAAGTACAGATGTTCAGGGTATTTGCCATTACATAAAAGGGGAATTATCGAGGAAAGTTCGACTCACGGATCTTAGTAAAGATCGAATTATCCGATTAGGGTCTGTCGTTTGTTCGCTCATGGCCAAAACAATTTCAATGGGAAGTGATTAAGATGTCCCTCCGTTTGAGTCTGAAGGCTAAAGGAAGGATCAAAGGGATTGAAGGGGGATCCTTCAATTGAATCTGACGTTTTCCATTCTCTCGCTTTCCAGATGTTTAGGTGGACGAAAGACGATGGATAGCACAGCTTTTGTGTCATCATCCCTTGTGACTTCCTCTCGATCATCAACGTCTTTAATGTCATGCTCATCTTGGAACCACGTGTCTCGTCCTAAAGGCTGGTCATTGACGTTAATGTCTTTGGTTGGGATCTCGGTGATTGGTTTCCTCGTGAGTCTCACTTCAGCTCAAGACATCCTCAGTGAAAACAACTTCATCGCTGACCATGACCATGACTTTGGATGTGGATGCATGGAATACTGGAGTTGCATAACACGGTAATCAGCTCTTCCTCACGATCTCGGCCACTCGGCAATTACGACCACCTTAACAATTATTATCGTTACCATCATCAATGTTATGACTGTCGAAAAATAGCCTACCAATGGCACCCTCATTATTATAGTTGCTATTACTAATATCACGATGGTCGTTGTACGAATGTTGTTATTGTTTTGATCTTGTCACAGGCCATTACTAACCTCCCCCAAGTCAACCATGTTCTGGTGGGTGAAGTTGGCAAATAACAAAAACTACTTTCGCATAAGCGAGCGGGTGTTTGTATGTGTGTATGAGTGAATGTGAGTACATACCATCTATGTATGTGCCGTGATACGTAAGTCGCACGCACGTTCGTTGGGAAACGTGCACACCAAAATGCCATCGGTTCCGGCTTGTTAGGTCTACTGGTTATGGCTGAAGAAAGGGTAGAAGGTTTCAACTTGATGAAGCACCTTGTTTTTTCACGATTCTCTCAAGTCTGACCCGCTCCCTTGAACGCTTTGAATGATAATCCGAAAGGTGTCCGGTGATGAATAACTCGGTTAGTTTTTTTTAGGGGAGGCAATCCTTATAGTTATTGTGGAATTCACGCCCACGAGGTGTGCTGTTTCGTTCCTCGAAATGCAGAACCCATTGGCATCCTTCCGACTCCGAGTCGAGCCCGTTGCGGAAAAAAGGGTTTTGATGCGGGCCACGAAGGAGAGGCAGACATGGCGGAATGGCCGTGGCATGTAAGTAACCCATGAGTATTGCAGAAAGGTCCAAAGTAGTCAATGTTTGGTCTTTGAAATTATTTCTTCATGATTTTAGGCCGCTATTTTGGAAAAGCCCCAAGACTTGTATGTATGTGGATCTACTCTGTTGGACGAGTCTTGGATCTTGACGGCCGCTCATTGTGTGGATGACTAGTGAGTATATAGTTATAAATTTTGCCCCGTTCAGTACTTCTTGAGCCTACTGCACTTTCGTAGTTTCAAATTAAGAGCAGTGAAGCAGGTCAGTCAATTGACCGAAAGGGAGAACAAAATGTAGGAAAATAACATGTACACCATTTTTGAAGGAGGTTCCGTGACATGAAAGTAAACCTCCGTTGAATTAAAAGGGACTTTTCCTTCTTCAAGCGCTCCTTTGTGTGGACCGTTTGGACACCTCTTCAGAAAATATTTTTCAATTCATTAGTGATCAGCATTTTTGCTACCTAACATCGGTTCATCATAACATTAAGATAATGCAAATTTCCATCATAAGGCTCAAATTTCCCCCTCCCCCATTTTCCCTCTCAGAGGAATAAATCCTTCACCTACAATGTAAAACGTAGATGGAGAGAGGTATCGAAGAACCTTCGTGGGGATTTATTGGACATTTCTTTTAGTTTGCCATTCGTGTCGACAATCGATCAAATCCTGAAGGTTCGCTTGGGCGAATATGACGTGAGTACAACAGCCGAGCCTCTTCGGCACGAAGAATTCAACATCACCAATATTGTCATCCATCCGGGATTTAATAACTCCACTTTGGTGCACGACATTGCTCTGCTCAAATTGGAACGCCCAGCTAAAAGAAAGCAGGTCAGCAAAAATCTCTTTTAACCTTCAGATTATGCTATCGTTAAAAAATGGGACATTAGTTGAAATGAGGATTGATGTTTGGCCAGTTTACGACAAGCTTCAGCTGTGACCATGTCATGAACAAATGACGTACTCACAAGACTTAGTATATGTAAAACTTGGCTTTTTCTGACGAATAAGCTCCCTCAAACCCACAAGCATGGGTTACATGCATACATGTACAGTAGGTAGATTGCCATTAAACACAAGCTAAAGCGGGGCATTTCGTTCAATGGGAAGACTTTTGTTTGCACTCAATCTTGAGGGAACTACTGTTTTGTTCCATGTTCAATATGTGCGGTTCCATAGCAATTGCAATCTTATTAATATGATCCATGTTTTAGCACTTGGCACATCACCTCGCTTAGTAAGTAGGTTCCATGCCAACGTACGTACATAGCTGTGTCGCTCCACACCGCATGGTTTGATCACTCGATAAAGGTCAACTCAACCAATTCGAAGCATATTATACAAAGACATGTGTATACCAGTATAGCAGTATCTCTCTTCCTCTCCGACTTCTTCATGTTATCACATGCATACCAAATGAGATTGGCCAAGATTCGCCAGTGACGTAACATGAGGAAGAAGAAGAAAAAGATGCATATGTACACATAAGCCAAAAACAATCAACTCTTTCATCATTCCATCAGTCTTGCCACTCTAATCTACTTAGTGGTATGCACCCTGTCCTCGAAAGGGAAGTGAGGGTTAAGAGCTCATCAAAAGTCACTCACTCTCCTCGTTTTGTTTGCTTGGCCTTCCAGAACATTGACGTGGTCTGTATGCCCAAGCCCGGCGATTTTGACCATCATGAGAAAGGCGACGAGGCCTCTTCGGCCTCTTTCGCTCGAAATCGAGCCTCGTCATCGCGTCAACATTCTCACCACAGTACCAATGGATCCAGTGGTGAACATCAGTGCTATGTCACCGGATGGGGTCGAAGATCAGAGAGTAAGTACGGTGGTCCAGGAGGGCAGCCTAAGACACCACTACTGTATAGTACATCAACCAGATAGAAGGCCTGAGAACTAGACCCAAAGGAAGTTCACAGCTGCTGGTATTGAGCCAATCTGACCTGCTGATCCAAAGACGGTGATCCAATTAAGGATAGTGTAGTAGGTCAATACCTGCCTGGGGTCACGCCAATCAGAGAGCTACAATTTCAATCATCGCCATTACTGATAACATCTAGTAACAACGACACAGATCACCTCTGTTGATATGAAACATTGTCCCAATGAGGTACGCAATGCATATCTGGCAGTTATCTGTTAAGACTTGATCATACCGCCACCATTAGGATCGGCTGTTGGTTGACTCTTTCTTGGTAGTCAAGTGCAAAGGGCGGCTAAGGTCGTGACAAATATTAGCTTACTTTTGCATATCTTTTCATGTGACACGAAAGGCATACCCCAGCGTTACCTCCGTCCTTACTACACAACAAGTCTTTTCTTTCCTCCTTTCTTCAACAATACGTCGGAGTTGGTAACTAAGGCCTTCATTATGGCTTATTTATGTATAGAGTATAGTTAGTACTATAGCACGATTTGTCAATTGTCAATTGAAAGACTGTGATAATAGGCCCGTAGGAAATCTGACGATCATATTAGATTTTATTACCATTCCTTTTATCATTCATCAGTATCTAACAAAATTTGAATCCTGATTATGTTCTTGTGTGCCGGACACTCGTTTGCACCAGGGTTTCTTTGGCAATTCTCAAATAAATTGATTCCAACGATTGCTCCGATGATCACCTGACGTATTAGGCTTGCAACTCGTCTCTCAAATAAAAGACCGAGAAGCTGGAGTTGAAAAACCTATGAGGACATCTTGGGTGTTCAAATGTTGAATATAGGCACTTGCCAAGACCTGCCTTTGAATGCGTTCTCCAATGGGTGCCTACGAAAACAATGCTCATCGGGAAACCCTATCTTACACTTACTGACAAGGATCGGCCTTTATTACCAAAACCTTCTTTCACGTCTTCTCAAAGAGATTGACTCTTTTATTTACAGAAGTGACTCTGACATCTTTGAGACATTGTATTAGCACCTCCAGGGAACATGTGGTGTCTTTGGCTCATTACAGAGGACGACCGACAACAACAACATCATCAACAACTGGAACGACGACAACAACAACGACGACGACTGACAATGACGACTACCACTCTCTTTCCGTAATTACCTCCTCGACTCAGTCTTGACTAATTCAATCATTCATGGAGTTCATGGTTCAACCCTCTTTTTTTCTATCCCAAACTTCAAAGAACGAATGAGGAAGATTGGCATTGTTCATGACGTAAGATGTCACGTTTTCAAATGTTGAATCAAGTCTGAAGTGTAATTAGAACAAGCTAGCATTTGGGCGTGTTGATGCATGTCAGACGGGTTGTTGTGGCACGTAGAATGGAATCCATTTCAAATCATTGACAAATCCAATCAAATGTAGTAAGTGATAAATACTCTTAAGCCTGAGGACGATCGGGGTAGCATCGGTACATCTAAATGTGCTGACTTGCATTATTGTGCGTCTACGTACTCTAAAAGTTAGATGGTGTTGCTTGATGCACGAGCTTGTCAGCAAGCCATTCCAATGCCGTTCGACGTATCCTGATTTGTCGTCATCTAATTCATCTGGAAGAGCCTATTCGTGACAAGTCGCCGTTGTTCATTGTCATTCTAGTTTTTTTTTCTTTTTTCCATTTTTCAGCGTCAGAACATTCCTTGGTCCTGAAAGAAATCCACGTTCCACTCTGGGATCATGACAATTGTAATGGAGCTCTTCAAGCGCAATTTGGACCTGCTTATCACCTCCCAGATACGGCCGTTTGTGCTGGAGCAGAAGGTCGCGATGCCTGTGATGTGAGTTGCTAAGGTTTATAACTAAAGAAAATCCGTATAGCCTTCTAACGAAGCCAAAGTACTGGCTGGCTAGCTTCCTTCCTAGTCTCCATCGGGTCGATGGGATTCTAATGTTGTGGCTCATGAACGTAGTACATCGTGGCGTTTTCTTTGTAGGAGCATCCATATTTATACATACACACTCACATTGTACGTCATACTATCGTATTTACCATTACCTCGTTGCCGTGGTGGGCAGAGTTGACCCCAAGTTTTCTCTCATTCTCCTGGGCTCCATTATATCTGACACACTCAAAACCAGGGTCACGGACTCACGGAGACAATTAGTTAGAGGACTCTTTAACCACTTATTAGCGTCTCTAAAGTTGGGTTGTCATTGAATAACGAGATGGATGACTGTGCTCTCGCAATAACAAGGCAACAAATAGCAGTCCTAATGTCAAGCGGCATCTTGGTATTTGGCAATTTTGGGTTTGGAGAGGTCCACCACAAGTTGCAATTCATGCAAATATAGAATTGAGCGCCATCAGGAGCCAAGACAAAGAGCAGGCGAAGCCAGCTCACATGTCCTTGTGAAAAGAAGGGTCAAATTGATAATGCATTATGGCTCAGGCATTAGCATTCCATTAGAGCCACTAGACTCCATGAACGGAATCGTTGACGTCAAAAAAACAAAGTAATAGGTTTGTTTGAAGAACGCATTAGCCAAATGTTGTAGTAGATGTGTTCCCCTTCTTTGATTAGGACTCATCATGTTTGTCCATAGAGTTGGAGATGAAGAGTGGTTTGACGTTAAAATCTGGGATAAGGCCAAAAAGAATTGAGTAGTTGATGAACTATCTTACCAGTTTTGTGTTAGTATGACCCTAGCTTCAAAATCCAGGTCCGATTTCTGTACGATCTCGCAATTTCAGGCTAGCGTTGAGTGGAACAGTAAATATTCATAGAAAAGCGGCCAGACATTGCGTCAAAGAAATGTGTCACATTTTGGGTACAAAGGGTTTCCAGTGAATGTACGTGTTCCTTATGGATTATATTAGCCAACATGACGGGTAGACAAACGATGAAACCGTATTTGTGTGTCCATTTATCTCGATTTAGAAGACAAGAGAAGCTGTTTGAAACACAAACTCATTTTTGGCTCCCCCTGAAATGTGGTCCTATATCGTTTCATCCCACCATGGTCTCTTGAAGACTTTAGAGAACTCATCGTGGAACTTTAGCTAGTCCTCCTCATTGTACGTAATGTTCCATTAAACTATGAGCTAGCAAGTTCATACTTGTATCTTTGAACCATCCCCTCATAATGAAGGTCAGTCTTATCTTTCATCTTGCGCATTATCGTGGAACTTTGGCCTTTCGGCAGAATGTAGCCTTTCAACCCTGCCTTAGGCTAAGAATCCTTACGTTAGATAACGGTAAAAAAAGGTGATCCAGCTTTGGCCCCTGCATTAATCTCATGAGTTATAATATGAGATTCCACTGTAGAACGTCAAAGATGTTGATCAATAGCGTCAACGCAAATCAGGTCTGTATTGTATGAAAATAAGTATAAGCCGAAAGAGTATGGTCGGATCGACCTTAACAAATTTTGCAATACACGGACCGTGAATACTTTTTCCAGCCTGTTTTATTCTTCAGGGAGGAACCACAAACAAAGCAAATGTTTGGCTGTCTTTTTCGCTGTCAGGACGTCGTTCAATTTTCAGTGTCACTCATCTCTCACGATAAGTGCACCAAGTCATTTCTTATCGGGCATTTGATGCCGCGGCATAGAGACATCCTGCATTAAATTTAGCTTTACATACATGGAATATCTTCTCCTGCCTCAGTTGAAGTCAACTGGAACTTCAAGGACAGAGAGGGCGATCAAGCGACAAGCCGTCCTCAGACAGAAAGCCCGCCAAAAGAAAAGGACAGACTGATTGTATGTAGACTTTTCTGTAGATAGGCTGGAAAAAGCGAAATGCCAAGAAGCTCAACCCTTCAGACTTTGTCTATGTCTTTGGTTATCAATTGGGGCGAGGCATGTTTCTTGCTTAGGAGCTAGAAACCCATTCCGTTGGATCCATCATTGCTGTTCATTGCTTTGAGTGAAGACTCCTCAGTGGTTATCAATCAGGTTTTGTTCAGTATGATAAGTATCCCATCAACAGAGTACCCGTTACGCGGCGAAAAAAGATGCCCACCCATTCAGGAGGGGCCTTCAAGGCACCATGCTTTGTGGTGCTGCAACGAACTACCTCTTTAGTGACGATTGCATCAATCCTGGCATCTGTCTTAGGCTGAAGCTGGACAACGGCGACTCGTCTGGGCCGCCGACTCTAGATCGCAATGATATCAAATTCAGCTCGTTTGGACCACAGCCATGACCACAACCCACCCATGTACGTGGTACTAAGCCAAAGGCTGGCAAAGCTGTGCAAGTGAGAGAAAGATAAATGGGTGGATGGATAGTGACTTCCGCTGACTCAATGCCTTGCTTAAACAAAGCAATGAGAGTCTATTAGAAAGCAAACAGATGCCCCCTGCGGAACTTCTCCCAAGCTGGAAAAGATAGAGCTGAAGGGCAAAGCGTGTAAGGCATACTGTGTTTTCCATGTCGTCAAGATAGTTTTGATTCAGTTGTTAAAAGAAGTAAGAAGTTAGAAGTGCATCTCATCTCAAGATTGGCCCATTCTTATTGCTCTATCTAGCCAGAGAAGTTTGAGATGATCTCGAGAATAAAGGGATTTTATCATTTGGACGACGAGTTCAGTGCTAAAATGGCAGGGTTTCCTTCCTAAACCAAGTTAAGCTTTCGAGGAAGAAGCTAATTAAAGAATTAAGCTTGCTCGGGGAATGAAAACGGCCAATTTGAGGTAGAACTCGTCGCTGCATTTAGCACAACCACTTTTGCAAGTCCTCCAATTTTTGCCCACTTCAAAGCCATGGCTGTCAAGGGTAAAAGTAGTGGCAAGAAGTTTGAGCACTACTACTGCCACGGAAGTGGCCAACAACAACAGCAACGACAACAACGGCAGTTAATATACCCAACCTTTGGCTAATGGAACAACCAACAGCAACCCCAGAGATTCGGCTTGCACTTTTTACGACTATTTCTTTGGCAAAATTTCACAAGTTTGAACCATTTGAAAATGCAATTTACGGCTTGCGGCTGCACTAAGAGACTGACTGTTTGTTGTTCTTTCGTAGGGCGATGGAGGTGGACCCTTGGTATGCGAAAAGAATGGTCAATGGTACCAAGTGGGCATTGTGTCCTTTGGCATCGGATGTGGTCGCCGGAACGTACCTGGCGTGTACACGCGCGTCTCAGCTTACGAAAATTGGATCGAGGAAACGATCTTGAAAGAAAAGAAGCGAACTGCCACCTCCCGAAGACAAGGGCGACAAAGTCAATTTGGAGGAGGCAACGGAGAACTCCGGCATCTAAGAGCCCGTCGTTTGAGCCCGCTAGCTCGATGAATGGACAGCACACCACGAAATAAGACTTATGCCCATCTCCGTCCACTTCCGCCTTCTTCCATGTGTGTGGGGGGTTAATCTTGGGAAATGTGCGTGCACCTGCTGAATTCTACCCTTCTCTCTCTCTGTCTCTCTTTCCCTCTCTCTCTCCCTTGGTGCTGGGTTGTTCCAAAAATTGGGATCGCTGGACTGATTACTTAAACCGAAATACGTGTCACGGGACGTGATTTCCCGTCGATGGAGCGTGTTCCATGAGTGCAGACGTGCTACTACACACTTTATTGTGTGAGGGAAGCGGACCAATCAAGCAGGAGAGAGAGACCAATACCATAATCAACAATAAAGGCATTTTATGTACTGTACTTTCTATTGGTCGCGACTGCCGGATTATTCTCTGTACTATTCCATATGATCTGATCGAATGTCCCGTACCTGTTGAAGAGAATACCACAAAGCCAGTTTCTTGAGGAGGAAACTTTTGGAGTGAACGTGTTTTGAATCCTGCGAACTGAGAATTCCCTGAATTGACTGAGGACCGAAATCCTACATCCTATCTTTTCCACACAATGAGGTGGGCTCGCTCCACAATTGGAGACGAGTTACGGCGGCCATCCAATTCCAAAACAAGTCAAACCTTCGTTTGTTTGAGACTAACGAGTTCGCAGAAATGACGCGCAAATCGGGTCTCCGTGGCAAGCTACTATTCATTCATACTTACACATGATGTATACATAGGTTATTACTATTACTACCACTAATGATTCTGCTATTGTAATGAGAGGCAAACCAGAACTACAATGACCATTGCTTTCTCCCTTCCTACATTCCTACCACAGTACTTCGACAATCATTGTGAGCAAATAAAGCCTTGCATGAACTGATGTGATCGATGAGCTCAATTCACCTTCAGGTGTTCATTTACGTACAGTAATCGGGGACGTAGCCCGACGTTATGAGAGTGGACCTGACTTGAGACGCACTTCTAAAGATTAACTTATCGATTCTACTGGGTCCTGAGCACATGCGCTCATAGTTAGGGACTGGAGTTACTTCATACTAAATCGTGTCACAGGTGCTGAAAACCGACCATGGACTCCTATTCACACCAAAGAAAGGCCCTGCCTTCGTTGGGAGCTTGGTTTGACATACCAATGCCCACGTGGCTTGATTACCAAGTGATCGATTACTTTTGTTTTTTCCACATTTTTTGCTGCTCTTTCAAAGCCATATATTCGGTACATACGCGTCAAGTATCACCAACGTTGGCTACTATGTAGAATATCATGTACGTAAATGCGGTATCTTGGAATACATTAGGATTGTTGCTTTCTGGTTCAACCACGAATTTTGAATTACTTGCCACTGGATTTTCATTCGTAATGGCTTTGAGATTATCTTTCAATCTATCTCAACAGGTCTGGTTAATTGAAATGTAAATGTTTTTCAAGGCTAAACCAACAATTATCTTTAAAGGGGGAGACTCGTGCCTTGAATCAAAGCTTGTCCAAATGTCGTAAATAAGAAACGAGAAAAACACACTTACAGGCAGGCAGTGTCTGCTTTGCTTTGTTTGCTTGTTGAGAAGCCCAAATATAGTACATAGGGAGGGAGCTTATCTTCTGTGGGTAGGTACCTTATTTTCGTGCAAAAAGATAAGAGTACTTAAGGGATAAGGTATTTCATGATAACTACGGCTTTATTACATATACATATATATAGAGCAAAGTGGGGGTCAAGCCACTGACTTTAGCCACAATAAGCGTTCTTTAATCGGGATGAAATTGTTTGTTGGGCATTAAATCGAAAGTAAACCGGATTTAGCAAAAAAATAATCAATGCCCTAAGGTGTTAAGCTTTAGGCTTAATGTGTTTTTCAATGGGTTGGAGCTTTATAGGCAATCTGACTCGATCTACTTGTTTTACAATACACTGGAGCTATGAAATCTACGGCACAACCATCGAACTCCATGTAACAATGTTCTTCAGGAGGGGCGAGATCACTATTCTATTATTCTGTCCTGTAGGGCCTTAGTAGTAGAGATAATACCACCAATAGAATATGTTGAAGCAAATGAATAGAGAGGGGAAGAGCACTCGACAGGACTCATCGAACCGAATGCCGCAGGAAGCGAAGTAGTTCTTGCCGTTCTTTTGGTACCGAAACAGCCTCATCTGGTCTGCTACCGTCAAACGAGGCATTCCATATGAGGACGAAGGGTTCTTCATCATCGTCATCGTGGTCGTCGTGTTTGTCGGCATACGCTCTCCAGTTTCCGGAATCCGACCATCAGTGCCTTCCCTGAGGTGAGATGAAGCCGAAAAACTTTGTCCATTGTGACCAGAAGTTATTTCAGCGCCTTTGGCCAGATGTGAGGAGGTCAAATGACTCACGCGTTGATTCTGTGGAAGACACCCAAAGGATATGTAATTTGAAATGACGATCCAAGTATGTGTGTATGCATGTACAGTATATATGTATGGACACGATTGGTAACAGGAAAAGGGGAAAAACAGCATATCGTTTATTCCATCTGACAAAGGCCCTCATCATCAATGGTCGAAAGGTAACTAAGCCAAAAGAGAACTCTCTCTCTCTCTCTTTAAGAGGGAGCGATTAAAGAAGAGAGAAATAATCTAAGAAGGCCATAGGTAATCACTATATAATGCTATAAAAATGCTCAAGAAGGGGTAAAAGTCGATTCAATACTAGGTTTTAAGCAATAATATTTTAGACTGCGATTAGTTGAAAAAAAATCAACATCTCGTTTAAAATTGGTGAGCAGAAAAGCCCATTTACCATTTGTTGTATGCTGATCTGCAGAGGCAAAGGTTGGTCTTCCTTTCTGATAAGTTTATACTACTTCCATTTTGAGGAATCATATATTGTGTGCAGAATGCGTGTACATGGATTGTAAAAAAGTGTTGCCCCATTACCTTTTCCTTTCTGCGAGCAATTGATGAGCTCAAATATGTTGGAGCAAAAAAGAGGCGAAGAGATAAAAAAGAGTAGAATGGCGGAAAAGGTAAATGTTTTGTTTCCAACTAGAATCGATTACCTTCTAAATGGTGTGAATAGAAGTGAAACAAAAACTATCAATTTTTGTTTTCTTGACCAAAGAAGCTCAGATGTTTCTGAATGGGAGTGTTTCAATGGATGGCAGAACTGGCTTCAAAAGTCTTTGGATTGCAAATTCAACTACATCCACCCAAAATTGTTTTGCACTAACATAATTAACTTACCAAGTAAAAAAAAATATCGCTCTAGTTTTGGCAGACAAGTATTGGAAAATGCCAAGTTGACTGGTTTCAGTATGGTTGGAATTTTTTGATCCCACCTAAATTGCACATTCGGTATCCGCCAGCGGCATGACAAATGAAGTTTGGCAAGCATAACACACCAAAAGCAACAACAAGATACCTGGATGGACATTAAGATGGCTTTGCATTATTCATTGATAAAGAATGATTACAAGAATAGTTCTTTGGATTAAATTAAATTTTAAGCTACTTCAGCTACATCTGGGACAAAAAAAACTTGGTCGCGATTTTTAGTCATAAAATAAAACAACCGAAAATGTTCAGGGACTGTCGCCATATCTAGGAAAACTGGATTCCAAATTATATTTTTGACCCATTATTCTTCCCTAAAAAGCTAAAGGATGAAACAATTGAAACATATGCGGTATTGATAGTATCACTTTTTGCAATTTTCTAGTTTTTGCCGTACTATTGACGGCATGCACAGGCCATGGACAAAGGAGCTATCTGACGCTTAAAAACGAAGACGTTTTCAACCAGCTCAAGCCAGCCCAAAAGGTGGGTGGACTTAGGCTGTACCACAAAGGGCCGTTTGTCAGGTAAACAAAAGCGCTTGTTGAGTTGAAGGGTGTATTTCATTCATATCATCGTTCCTCTCGCATTTTGAAGCGAATTAAATATCCATTTGTGGGCTTTTGAACAACTTGAGGGCATGTACATGTGCCACCACCAGTCGCTCTCCGTTTTTTCTAGCACTAATTGTCATTGGATCATTTTTGAAAATTGATGTGACTGCACGCTCGTTTGATGTTGCCACTAGAATCTTGTAGAGAGCAATCCGGATATAGAAATCTCCAACATCCTGATTGTTTTATTTAGCCAAACTCTGCTTTTTTTGCATGTTTTTTTTCAACTTCTTGACATGTCTGACTGTTCGAGTAGTTCTCTTTATTTGGGGCTCCTTCATTGTTTAATCTACTTCCCTGTAATATTTAGTAGAGTACATAGATGTTGTTGATCTAATATTATCTTTCAAGTCAGACTTGACAGACTTTAACTAGGATTCCAGATCAATCCTACATTCAAGGACTAGCTCGGTCTGCCAGCTCGAATTCGTTGGTAGATCAAACATTGTCTAAAATTTATGTGGTAACAAATAGACAAATTACAATGTTTGATTTCAATAGTACCGAGGATTATATTCCTTGCAGCGCCTTTATTTTTATTTGCATGCAAGGTGCTCATGAATGATTTTGTCTTTAGCAAGTAAAATAAGTGTTCAAAAGCATGTTGTCATCTAATAGGGTGATTTCAAATGTCGAAATAGGTATTCCAAAACCCAAAATGTACTCGTTGAGCCAAATCGTGGAATGATCGATTGAAGTTACACTTGCTGAATATTTTCGCCACTCTCTTCATTAGGTGGCGAGCGAAGTAGTTCGTATGAAAGTACTAATTGCTGGCAAGGAAATTGCTTTGTTTACACACCAAGAGCTAGAGGGTTAGAACCAATCAAATTATCTTCACTTGATGCAAAGGCTATGTGCCAGCCTTTGGGCTCAAAGGCTACATTTCTCAAGATCAGAACTTAATTGCTATCCTGCACTTAGTTGGTAGGGGTAAACTATGCAGGGGTAAGCAATAAGAAGTAAGCGAAGAGCTAGAAATTATGTAAATGTTGAGATCGTCGTCGCAACCCCGGAGGTTATGCTAACCATGAATGAATACATTGCAACCAATCAACGCATGATCTACCGAACAGTTTGTAAGCTTCGACCGAAAAACTCGAGACCAGTTTGAGAACATTCTGGACAAGTAGCCGAGCTGAACTCAATAATTAGTAGCCCGGTTCTCGTGTCGGAAAAGTCATCCGAGATCCCGCTTTAAGAGTGAAAGAATCTCAAACCAACTTGGGATCGGAGACTTGATACGAAAACGATTCGGTTGTGCAACCGAACCCAAATCGGTAAGATCTTACTGTACCGGTACATGAGGCTGAAAAGGGATCCAAGATAATGCCAAAATAAACGCACTTGTTAGGTTGATACATCAGGTCAAAGCCCACTGGGGAAGCCGATGATAAATGTAAATCAAATACATTTTGATTTTGAAAGCATCTCATGCAACTTTAGCGCATGGAACGTCATTAATTGTCGTAGGGAGATAGATGTTAGGAGCTTATGCCAAAGTTGAATTCCCAATAAATACTGCTCTATTCACCAATCTACTCTTGGGTGACTATGCGACCCTCATTGTGTCGCATCATGAATTAAACTCTACCTAACAAAGACAAACATTGGCAAAAGAAAATAATGTAAATTAAATTTTGAATTCATCTTTAAATTGAGACTTAGATCTTCGGACTGAGGCCTGGCTCAAAGCACTAGAATATTGGGGCATTGAAGCAAGAAAGGAAGATGACGTCAACATCCAATTTTGAGATGTCACTCGAGCGTTTGAGGCTTAGTAAGTAGTTCATTGCCAAATGATTAAATTAGAGTCAAATTCATTCATCTATTTTAAAAAATGGCTCATGTACTATTGCAATTTAATAAATTGTCACAGATCTATTTATTATATACTTACAAAATGCGTTTAGACCGAGAAAAAAAGCTGTTTTACAGCTTAATTTTCATATTTTAAAATTTTCTAATTTTACAAAAAACTTGAGAACGTTTTTTGTTTAATGTTGCGAGTAGAATCTTGGTTTTTTTAGTACTTCTACTGTAGTAAAAAGGAGCGAAGTGACCTCCCAAAATTTGTGCTGACATCCTCAGACAGTTCCTACTTCAAGGACCTAATAGTGGCAACATTATCTCTGTCATTGAGATGTATTCAGCCAGTTATGCTGATTCAGCCCGTTTTGAAGGCTTTTTTTCATTTCAAAACGTAACTTAATGAATTGGTTGTTTGGTATTTTTGTACGCCAGCTACGTGGAGCCACAAATAGTAGCTCTTTGCCTTTGGGTCTATAACTCACGCCATGCTTAAGTTATGATAAATCAACAGTTGGCGCTGGCATAAAATGGGACCACTTTGCAATCAAAGCTTTGGCCTGGCTATGATCTAATGGAGTTTTGGAGTCACCTAGTTTTCCGTGTTAAACATAAAATGAAGGTAACAATTGCGTAGTTATGGATGATATCAAGTACTTGAGGGTATGGATTCATGGCCAAAAGCTCAAAGAGCATTGACACGGGTATTTTTACAATTAGCGTGTTCACTTTAAGATTGTGATTTGATGCTTCTGTAAGCGAATGAAGAGTCATCTTTCTTGTTCAAGTTATGTAGTGTTTTAACTGACTCGACAACGGCAACAGGAATCGGCCCACTCGACAAGAAATATGAAAAAAGAGAAAAAAGCCCCAATGCCTGGATACATTTGTAAGAGACCGTAAATATAGTACCTTCTCACGGAACATCTTGTCACCTCCCAAGTGGTCGAGTAAAACACAGCTTTTGTCCTCATAGAGTCGGTTTTCACATGCACACCCTATTGTTCGTGAAACAATGGGCTCACATTCAATGTGACATTCAACAACACTTCATTGGCACAAGTAACCCAAGGAACACTCATGAGACCATGGTCTCACCTCCTACTCTCAGTGGCAGTATTTGATCGCTCTTACCCGAGTAAGTTCCATATCTTCGCCTAGCATTGGGGTCTCGCCCACACCATCTTCATCATTTTCGTCCTCATTAGGGTCGGCAAAGACGGAATTGTCGAGGGTAAAAGCCATGCCCTTATGTCCAAATTGGCCTCCAGATGAGACTGCGGTGGCGCCACTGGCAGCTGCGGCTGCTTCAGCTGCAGCTGTAGCTTGATTCATGGTGAAGCCCAATTTCTGTCTCCTCCACATGTAGTTGACCACGGTAAACTCAATGAGAGCGGCAAATATGAAGGCTGTGCACGCCCCCATCCATACATCGATTGCCTTGGATATTAGAGGTAGCCAAAGTGTCGTTTAAAGTATGAGCTTTTCTTTCTTATTGAGGAGGAGAAAGACAAAGACAGAGACTTACCTTCACATAAGAGACTTGAGGGGTCTCAGCATTAAGTCCTGGGGGACAATAAGATGTCATTTTATTGCGGTGCACGGAGCGAAGCCTCCAGATCTTTAATTAGAAACTTGCCCGCTGATTTGCTGGAGACGGTGAGAAGTGTGGTGACTCCTAAAGTGGTCCGACCAGGTACTGCATCAACGTCCATCCAAAAAGAGACCCAGGATATGACCACAATCAGAATAGTCGGAATGTAGGATTGGACCATATGAAATCCGACTGAGCGAGAAAGGTGAAACTTGGCAACGAGACAACTGTAATTTCCTGCAACCAACCGGAGACAAACAGCAAGGATGGTGGTTAAGGAAGAGGGTGTCACTGCATGCAAACCATGAGGGAAAGGCATGGCCCAATCTACATACCTATGAGGGACAATTCCTCACAATGGTCCGTGACGACCTGTTCCATCGTGAATTGGGGCATTTTCAGATCTGAGCTCAAGTCCACGGGGTTCTCCTTGTTCCAAGCGAGTAAGAGCTCCCTTGTGGTTTTTGAGACTTAAAACCCAAAGAATACAAATATCATTGGGGGGGAACTATTGCACCGATCGGATATAGCGTCCCAAGAGAGAACACGATTAGGGGGGAGAGAGGCACCGGGGACGTTTCAATGGCAACTGACATTAAATTTACGTAAGGTGGATCCATACCCAATGAAGAAAAAGAGGTGAGATCAAATGGTGGAAAATGATTTTCTGTCATCTCAAAGGATCTCAACATAAATGCGGACTTTTGAAAAGGCCCTCAAAAATCTCCCAATTTGCATGGAAAATCATGTTCGTCCTAGAAACGGTAGGAGAACCAACTGGCCCGAGCACCAGAGTTGGGCACGTATATGGTGTCCCAAAACTGTTTACTGCTTCCAAAGCCATGCAAATTCAAACCTATTTTATCTCAATAACAAGAACTGTTCAAAAAGTATGCTCGTATCAACAGAAATCAAAAGCAGAAATTGATACCTTTTGTCATTATGGATCATGCCAATGAAATCGTGTAGGGTTGATGACAAAGCCAATAAAAAAAACCTTTTTGGCAGTTTTAGCAATCGAGTAGAAATAGTGGGTGTGAATTTGCATTGCTGTTGAACCCGCAATAACCTTTGGCCACCCTGTTCGCACGTGCCTGGTGCTCGTAATCGTATGAACGGAGTCGTTTGTCACAAGAAACTCGAAGAGCAGCCGAGTAAATCCTGTCATATCTTCATGCCATCTGAAGACAACAAACGTCCTTTTCATTCCATTTTGGTGTCCAAGCTGCTCGGAATTTATGATGGATAAAAGGACATCAGGGCCAAGATGCATAATGGTTGGTTGAACAAGTTGGAATGGCCGAGTTGAAGGCTAAGGGACTGGCAAATGTGTACTTGTCAGGGAACATGTGGGTTAGAACCCAGCTCTCTGCATGACAGAATCTTTCACAAAGGGATGGGAAATGAGGCGACATTTATTTGCTCCGGCCAATCTTGAGATCATTTTTCGACCTCACTCGACCATTGCGTCTCACGCTACCATTCAAACTTACATGAGGCTATCTCCATAGTACACACTTGAACGTCCAAGGGGTATTTGTTCAATTCCATCATGCACGAAAACTTCATCTTCAGTCTGAAAGAAACCAGGCCAAAATGTCTCAAGAAGATAAGAGTATCCATTGTTGTCTTCTGTTTTTACCGGAGCATGTACAGAATTTGCCCATTGGGCTTAATCCTCAATAACACGTTGGGCACCGTCACGTATTGAAATTCGCCCTCCTTGGCATTGGGGAAGTAAACCTCGGGCTTCCAGATGGCTTGAACCAATTTGGGGTCGTTCAAATCTAAGGCCTCGGCTATGGCCTTGTGATTAAGTCGGGGATCCTCCCAGTGTTGGCGGAGGTATAAATCCACTTGGTAATCCTGAACAAAGCGAATCATACGACTGATTGATATAAGAAGTGAGAAGTGGAGCTGAGATGAATGAAGAGACAGTGCCTCCTCATTCAGAAACGATGAAACTATGAGACTGGAGCCCCCAACATCAAATCACAAAGATGAATTGAATTGGTTTATAATCTACTTTCGGGGTCTCGGATAAGGTAGTGTAGGTATTCCAGGTAGTCCACATTCATGAAAGATGTAGGCAGAAGAACGGATTTGATGGCCCTAATAATTCTATGTTCCAAATGGAGTCTATGGTATAACGAGATTGTTTGAATGGATCAAACCGTTGGTAGCATAAATCAGAGACAATCCAGCAAGGAAGCTTGACTTTTTGTGATCATACAACCCCTCCAGCCAAGTTAGGCCTAACTTCTTTTTGACAATTTTCAATTTCATCTCATCGCAGAAGGGTTGGACAAAAAATCTGATAATTGTCGGTTTTGTGACAATTTTTACTTGTTTGGAACTAGCCATGTAAATACTCTTTAAATGAGTTCTGACAGGCTTACAATACAATTACTAAGCAGTGACAATTTTGTGTCAGCTTTTCAAAAAAAAGTGACTTTGCACACATGTTTTGGAAACACCCTGATAATTTTTTGAACTATTGTGTGCGCTTCAATGAAACTGAGGGGTTGTTAAAATCTGGGAAAGTCACTCATACCCAAAGAAGCAGGGCTTACCTCTGAGCAATGTGTCTTTTCATTGAGTCCATTTGAATGTCTTATTTTGATGGAATGCAGTTTTTGTTTTAAAAATTTAGCAATGGCCTAAACTAATTATATTTATTGTACTTCTATCACAAACCAAAGTCATTGAACCATCAAGTCAAAATCTACGGATGACATTGATATCCGCGCTACCTTAGGACTACCCTGTGCAGATTCGATATAACCTTTCTTAAATATAGTAGTTTTAAAAATAAACCTTATTCTACCAAAATCATAAAAAGCTGGATCAATTTCGAAAGCTGCTGATAATTGGAATGGTTTTTGAAACGAAAATGTTTTTTTGATTGCATGAGATGATGACTTCGAAAAATTAATATATGAAAGACAATTTTTTTAACTCATTTATTGCGGAAACATCTTTAACTTGTTACACTAAGATCTATATGTAGGTATGACCACGGACTTATTACCTATCCATTTATCCGTCAATGGGTGAGGGTTTTCTTCAAGTAAATGGATTTAAACGAACACAAAATAGTGCGCCAAGGTCTGCCTTCCAAAAAAAAATGATTATTCACTGATTGATCACTTCACTTCCTTTTTCTTCATGGAAGGATAAATTGATTTGCCTGTTTTTACTTCATAAGTGTAATTAAGCAAGTTTTGTTTCCTACTTTTACATTGTAAGCATCAGACCAGTGTCAATTACATTATCAATGTAATCAATTACAATCAAAAATACATGGGCTTGAAATGTAACTAATCACCATGACAATTATTTTATTATCAAACTTGTTCAATCGCCATTACACTTACTTTTCAATTGTTATTCAATTACATTTCAAATACATTTTCTTTTCCTCTTGTATAAAATACCATTATTTGCAAATGTTTTACGGACCCCTTTTTTGAAATTTTTGCTTGCAGTTTGCCCACCAAGGTTAATATAAATTGTTGCATGATTTGAATAAGATTTACTTTCTTTGTCTGAATGGCGCTATTGATGTTTCAAACATCTCCATATTTTTTTTTAATAACTGTTTTGAAAACAGACATTTCATGACCACTTATCATGCTAAGTTTGTATTTGGAAATGCAAAGAAAACTGGCTGCATTCGTTTTTTTAAGAAAATGTCTTAAATGCCTTGGTGGACATTTGTCAATTTAGCATCAGGGGTTCGCCAAAGAAGATGGAATTTTATGAAAAAGATTGAAAATGAATGACTGTTTTGTGTGCTGAACAACGATGTATATCTAAGAATGATAAAAAAGTCTGTGCGTGAAAAAATGTCATATGGGCGAGAATGTAATTGTAAATGAAAATAGTGTTATCAAATTTATCCAAATGTAATCACTCTGAGTTCAAATGTAATTAATTACAATTACGCTGAGTTCAAATGTCATAAATTCAATTATAACACAAGTCTGGTAAGAATCCAGTGCAGTGCAAGTTGATTGTTTTGCTGATTGGCTTGATGTTGAAAGATTAACATATAATGATTGTTTATGAAAAAGTACTGCTATGTCTCTTTTTAGTTAGTATAAATCAAAGGCCTAACTTGGTGGTCGAGGAAAGCAGGGTCGCTTTCTACTTCAGAGTTCTTGCATAAATCAGTTTTTCGTTAAGACTGTGTCTAGGGCGAACCAACTGGACTAACTTAGGATTGATTAATTCCAATCAACCCAAAGAGTGAGCTCTGTCTTACTGATTCACAATGATCTGGAAAAGCGACTTGACAGAACTAGCCCGCGAACTAGCCTACTGGTGTTCGTTCTGAAACAGAGAGAAAACCGCTAGGGCCAACTTCCGAGATGACGAATCTTTAACCTGATATATTTTCCTTTCCAAGGTAGACCGACAATTTGGATGGTTAATAATTTGAGATCAAAAGAGGTTAGTTTCACTAAATTTGTCTCTCTTTCTCTCTTTCCGCTAATCAGGCTATTGACATTTGTCTATTGTGTAGATATATGATGGATTGGATGGATTATCTGGAATCCTTTTCGGTTAAACATTGTTCCAAGAACATGTCGCAAGCGGCAGATGTATTGCTAGGTACTCTTCTTTGGCGAACGAAAATATCCAAGAACGTGTTGTTTATCCCGAACTTACTGTCATCTCGCTCTCCATCGTGGAAATAACAAGCCAGCGCATACGTATGTAGACTGTTCCAAATCCCAACTCTAGCTATTTATTCCCACCCTGGTCCTTGTGCGTTGCGTACTTTTTGTGCATTTCCGAGCTGACGATTTCTTGAATGGAGCGAGCCATAATGCTTCGCTCAAAAGGAAACGTGACCTGCATTTGCCTGGAAATTTCTCATACTGCGCTAATTCAACTCACAATAGCGTTGAAGTAGAGGTCAAATCTACACCATTCTTCATTATACCAAGGTAAGGCAAAGTTTGGAACACATACCGTATGAAACATGGGGCATTTGAAAGATGAATTTTTGGCGCAAATAGTTCCTTACCATGGTTTTCTCGCTGATCGATCCAAAACTCCGGATGAATAACTCGCACCCGACTTCAGTTGGTCTGCCTAAGAACAAAGCCATCATCAATTCAGATTAAGATTAGCCCCAAGAGAAAAAGAAGAGCATTTCGTTCAATAATGCCCGCAGCAAAACTTTGTATTGAGCAAACCTATTTTGTTGGTGGGTGTGGCTCGTCGGTCATACGCTCGCAGTAATTGATCGATGATCTTCAGATCGGATAATCTATCTTGACCAAATCTAAGGATAGAGCAAACTTGTACTTGAGACGCAATGAACCCATGAAACCCTCCTCTCCAAAGATAGCACTTGGCTAGTTGAACTAATTCAACTTACGTTGTCTCAGATTTGATTTCTGCTGAGGATGAACCCGTTGAGTTGAGATTTACAACTTCCGACGAGGAACTGTCATCCCTGATCGCAAGAAAGGTATGAAACCATGATTTGAAAAAGAAAAGAGAATCTGGGTCTTACTCCAAAACGTCCTCGTTGGATCCTGGAGGTTGGGGTAAGATGACATCTCGTTTGACCTTGTCAGATGTGCTCAAGATGATGTGGGTGGAAAAGAGTTGGGCGACACAAGTGCTCCAAATGCATAATCGAAGAATTAGGTTCATTGTCATCATTATCGTACGGTCCCACCAAGATTTATTTGGCCGGTTTGTAGAGGAGTCCTCACTTCATGACCACTGGAGCGGATGCTGCTGGTGCAAGTGGGCTTAAAAGCCAGTAAGGGGGCGTCATTTGATCACGACTAACACTTTTCCAAACCATTCGATGCACTGTGGATCTGAGGAGAGAAAGAGAGAGAGAGGGAGAGT
Organism: Tigriopus californicus; assembly: GCF_007210705.1. NCBI lineage: Eukaryota > Metazoa > Arthropoda > Copepoda > Harpacticoida > Harpacticidae > Tigriopus > Tigriopus californicus. Next base: position 9,696,669 of record NC_081440.1, on the reverse strand, counting down.
TACATAAAGAGAGGGGAAGCGAGATGATCCCACGGCCAGTTCTCTGCTCCCGGTTTCTCTTTTCTTTTCCGTTCCCCGTTCTCCGTTCCCTGATCCCTATTTCCCTTTTCTCTCTGCCCGCGGGTTCCACGTTTCCTCGCCTTTCGTCTCTGTCTTTTCTTCGCACGATTGTCTGGACCGGAACTTCTCAGTGAAGTGGAGGTGAGGTGTGTGGGTGTCTGGTTGGCTGGTTGGCCGCTTGGTTAGCTAAAGCTTGATTTTCCCGCATCTTCTTTGAGGAGGAAGGGGGAGGGGGCTGTACACACAGCATTAAGGAGAAAACGAATTAATGTAAACGAGGAAGACCATGTGTGGGCCAATTTGACTTTCATCATTTTTTTCAAGTGCTTTGAGCTTTGCGAGTGGATCACTGAGAACCCGAGAAAAACCTCAAAGCGGCCTTTCAGTGCGGTATCAATTACTTTAGGCGTAAGGGAAAACTTTCAGGCAATTTCTTTGAAATATGTTAGCATGCTTATTTGAAAGGGGAATTATCCTGCCGTTCAAAGTTTTTGGTTTGGGATTAATTTTCAGCTTTATGGATTATGATACTTACCGCATCTTTCAAGCATGGAGAATTCCAAGTGGCTCGTAACAAAAACCAAAACCAAATGGAGCGCCACAATTATGCAAGAACTTCTTACGAGCCGTTTCATAATCTTGACTTCTTAATTACATACATCAAGTTGATTAACGACTTCAACTAGAGCAATGAGACTTGACACGTTATTTGATATATCATTTAAGAATAGGTGCATCAATGTTTCATTGTCAGTTTTTGAAATATCAATAAAATCGTCGCAACATGTCAGGACCCTTTGCGCCCCCTTTTTTACTGTGTAATGACAACAAATAAATGAAACGCACATTTTCAGCATTCATTGAGAATTGTGGGGTAAACATGCAGGATCTTGCTTTATAGGGCCTCTAAGATGTCCTGACCTCTGGTCCTGATCGCCGTGTCCAAGGATGGCTGGAACCAGAGGCCGAGAGGATTGAGGTCGAGAAGCTCAGAGGCCCAAATCTTTTTTTAATCTTCTCAGCTGCCATTATTGAGAACTTTGTGCCAGACATCCACGATTTTTTTTTCGAAGACTTTGAATCTGTCCTGGCTTTTGGTATTGCTCCCCTAGTCAAGGGGTGGCCAGGGCCCGATGTCGAGGGGGTGTTGATTTCGGCCAGTTGGGAGGCCAAAACGGCTTGCTTGACTTCTGGGCATGGTCGAATCTAAAATAAGCTATCAATGGCAAACGTCATACAACTAGGAGGCCCTCGAAAACAATTTTTAAATTACCTGGTTAACAGTTCTCACTGAAAGCTGAGAAAACCAAGAAAGTCTGGGTTACTGATTATTGCATGCCAAAATAGTGGCTGCACAAGGCCCTGCTATGATGTGATAATTTCATTGATACCTCAAAAGTACTTGTTATATCTAAATGAAATTTGACACATATTCAATAGTTAATGAACTTCATCTATGTGTTTGCGCATTCGCAATTTTGAACGCCCTTGATGCAGATAAGACGAAGCATTTTTTATGCTTTGATCTCTACCTAGTGGTTGACATTTTGCAATGCAGTCCAAAGGGTATAATGAGTGGAGCATAACGGGATATGAAAGTTATTTCATTGTTGCACTATACTATGGGCCACATATCCAGTGTACTAAAGTGAAGTAGTGTCCTTGACAATGACTGCATCCACGAGAAGCCATAACCATTTCTTAGAATCATGGATGAGCCAGGTATTGTTGCTTTTGATTCATTCCCAGAAAAAGATCCATCGATTCCTAGATTTCTGACTGCTTAACTGGGCAATGAGGACTGCGCTCTGAAAGCCATAAGTGGGCCTTGACGGACTCTGAATGTTGATATGAGTCTGTGGGAAAGGGTTTCACGAAAGGCACAGAAAGACCAATAAATGTAGAGACAATGTCATAGAGAGATCAAAGGCAACGCTCTTACGAAAAGGGCCGTATTTTAGCATTTGAACTTGCTTAGTCGTCTCTTCAGTATTATATCCGTGACCCTTTATCATATTTCATGCGTGAGATTTCAAGTCCAGAGCCCAGCTATTTAACGTGAGGTAGTTAATCTCAGATCGAGAAAAGATCGTACCGTAGTATATGCGTTGAATCTTTTCTCGACCTAATATTCACTCATTTACTTTAAAAAACTGGACTCAAGCCCTTGATCCGTCAATGAGTGCACTCATACTCTGCCAATTGCATTGAAATTGTTCTCATGGACGTAAAATGATATTTGTTACTTAATTGGTTGCTCTTTGCAGGCTTATCAAGAAAATAAATCGCTCCAGCTCTAACCTAATTATCATAACAATATCAATGGCAGTTTGTGAATGATTTATTGGACAAACATTTAGTTGCAATTTGAGGACCATGAAATGATGTTTGGAAGAAAACATTTAGAATGATTTCGGTGGGATATCCCCAACAGCAATAGCTTTTGTACGTACCCTTTTAGAGGAGGCCTTAACAAAGAGAAAAAATTGAAGGACAGGACTTGGTGAATTCTGTTAGATATGACTCAGGTCCCGAGTGCTCTCCCCGAGAGCATCAGTGCAAACAGCCAATCAACCCGGGGAATGTTTGCTTCAGAAGGGCAACATCAACACCAAACATACGCACAACACTCGCCAAAAAGAACTTGAAATGAGCCATACTCGCTCTCAATTACAAGATGATGTCAAAGTGCCCAGATATGGAGGGAACAGCCATAAGAAAATGGCAAGAATATGGAACGCCCTACCACAAGACATGCGAACGGCCACCAAGCCACCAACATGTAGGGAACAAAACAATTATCAAAATGAAGCTCTCAAATTTGACATCCAAATTTAGGAAGACAGTAATTTAGTGCCAGGTAAATGTCAAATGTCAACAAGAAGTCTTTTTTGAGTTAGCCCTTTTTTACTAAATTTATTTTGTCAGAATGGATTTGAAATACATATCACTACAAAATGAATAGGTGACATTATCACTTGGTCTCGGTACGAAATGGCTATTTGTGCAATTAAATACCTGTCTTTGCAAATGTTGAAAAAATGAGGCTGAGAAAAGCTGATATCAAGGAGACAATGACGAAAGCTTAATTCTAAAGGATTTAAAATGTCAAAAAAAATTGAATGGCTATGGTGCTTAGACTTTGACATCTCCTGACTGACCAAATTAGTTCATGAAAAATAAGGTAATAAGTGTTGGTCAGTATCATCATTTTGAGATTGATTAGAGCTTTTCTTACCCTCTGACTCATCAAGTGGGCATGGCATGCTCCTTCCAATTCCATAATTGTCAATATCAGGACCTAAGAATCTAACAGGCGCTTTATTTCCTCAACATGCTGAATATCATCTGATATCATGGTGCATCCATTTATTGCATTTTGACGGCTAAAAAATAATCTTGCTTTATTGTGATTTGGAGTTAGCTTAGTGATCTTTGAATAATCCAAAAGAATGTCCACGCTTTCATCACATTGTTGTTCAATCTCTTGTAAGTCAGAGCCCAAGGGTTGAAACGTTGTGTTGTCCGCAAACGTATTGAAAACCAGGTACTGAAGAGCGATTGTTCTTTCTTCCTATGTAGACTAAAAATAACTGGGGCCATGAGATGCTTCCTTTGGGGACTCTGACTCATCTAGTTACATTGTTGTGAATCCATACCTATCTTATCAAGCTTAGCCATAGGAATGACATGGTGTACAATATCAAATGCTTTTTGAGAATTATAAAGATACACACAGAATATTTTAAACACAAGTTATTTTGAAGGATGCTTAAGAAAATGTACAATGCATAGTTATTAGTGCGTAATAATGCACGAAGTAGCAAAGTAAAGGATCAATCAAAAAAAGAGAGCCATTAAATTTTCAAATAATGTTTTGAATTTTATTACGAACTTTCATGAGTGAAAGAAAGATTCATATATCTAGGGGGCAAAGTTGTCTCCCATTGTTCCCCTATATAAAAAAGACGTATCTGTTACGTGTTGTTTCTAATGAAGCGTGCATGTATAACTTTCAAAACTGTGAAGATTGTTTCTCAAAGGAAGTGTTTTAAGTGGTAATTTCACTGAATATTATTCTTTTCCACACTATTCGGACGTTTAGGCAAGCTCCAGTACCAGCAAACAAACTTGCCTGCCACTGATGCAACTTTGGCACTTCAGACTAACTTTTACGAAGTTGACCTTTCCTCATAGTCTCGTGAGAGAAGGGTCAGCTCCTCAAAAACGTGTTTGAAGCCCCAAATTTTCAATATTGGCACTGGAACCAGCAAACAAACGAACCTGCCAGAGCTTGCCTAAACGTCCCCATAGTTATGGAATCCTTAGTTGAAATGGTCAATTGCTTGATTGGCAATTTTGCCTCTTCATATTTATGGATTTGAAAAGAAATGTTTTGCCTGAAGGAAGGCCAGGAAGGTTTGCCTAAAATGCGGGAAAAGGTAATCAAGTGTAAGGAGTCAACCAGATCAACTTTTTGAAACCCTAAATTGAATGCGTTCTATGTATAGAAAGCAACGGACATTGATGTTGCATTTTTCCTTTGTGATCTGAAGTTCTTGAGGCAATTTGGCTTGTAGGATTATGCTTCCTATTCACTCAGGAGTGGAGAGTCATGAAAGAAAGTGCCAACACTTGCAGCAAGCTGTTAAAAAAAAACAAGAAAAAAATCGGTACTTTTGTGAATATGAAATTCGTTATTGATTCTTTGGCAAGTTGAATTAAGATGTAACCATGGCATTTTGGGGCTAACAACGATGAAATTCGGATCATTAAATCCCATGGAACTAAGTAGTGGTGTGATAGATGATATCATAATTTATAATTAAGTGCTAACCAAGTGTACTCCCAATTTTCAGTTAAAATATTTTTGAATTTTCTTAAAAATGTTCTTAACCATGGAAGATTTAATTAGGACTAGAATACCATCAAGCAATAAGATTAACGTTGTTCCCTATGACTTTCTGAGGTAGAAAAATACCATGACAAGTTTGGGTAACTTTAAAGGGTATTTTTACCACTGTGTTAAAATACGTATTCAAGCATCAAAGTTTATACTTCTTTAATTTCACAATTAAACATGAATGCACTCATATCAACAGAGTAGGTCTCCACTGTTCCCTGATTTTTAAAAAAGTGAGCTTATACAGATGATTTCAATTTCGGTTAGTTGAATTTCAGTTAAGACCAAGTATATGGCGTTTGGTTTCTTTTAAAATGATTTGAGTTAAAATCATATCTATGAAACCAATTTTCATTATAAAAAATAAATATCACCTTGAACAGAAGTATCATAGGTCCCGTATCAGAATTTCACCTACCAATGATAGCAAGGCAAAGACAACCTGATATTTGCACATCCCATGGAGTTACAAAATACGTACACAGAGTCAGCCACTCACCATCATGTGGATCAAGTCTGTTCATGGTATGACTCTAAGAGTACGCCACTGCTTGCATTGATTCAAGTTTACAGAATAAGAGACCACAGCACCACCGGAATCACTTAGATCTAATCCCGCAATATCTGTCTAAAACAGGACCTTCTGGGCCCTGCTTGATTAGATAAAAATATACATCCATAAGAACGGTTTCTTTATGTGAGAAATCAACATATATTTTGAGCAAAAATTAGAGAGAGTTGAGGAATGCAGAACAATGAGTGGTTTTCCCCTCTTGATATTCTAATTACTCAAACTTAAGACCTATAACTTAGAGCTCTACCATAACTGTAATTGTTTGGGCATTGACGTTGTTTCTTATGTACAGGGATGACACTATTTAAAGTCCGCTCCAAAATACGGATGTACACCAAATGCAATGGGCAGACAGTATTTTTAGGCTAGTATAGTTTAAAGATCAAAGCCTGTTTATTATTGCCTGAAAAAAATTATTCAAAATGACTGCCCCGTTTGGAAACCACAGCCCTCAACCGCCGGATCACACTCGCACACTACGTAGGCACGCACAGTCTCCTCTGGAATAGCCTTCCAACCAGCCTCAGAGGCTGCCATGAGAGCATGCTTGTTGGCTCTGGGGACGGAATTGGCCTTCGTCTCCACCCTTCCCTTACATGGCAAAGTCAAGGGGAGAACAATCTGGTGAGTTCACTTTCACTTTTGAACGATCTTGGTGGTGTGGGTGGGGGCTCCATCCTGTTGGAAGCAAATCTTCTTTCCAGGAAACTCCTTGCGTATCCATGGTAGAACCTTGGACTTAAGAAAGTCGAGATAGGTATCTTTATTTACTTTGATACCATCGGGAAAAAAGAGGGGGATTTTTTTCCATTGGAGGCTATAGCAGCCCAAACCATGAGGGACGCGGGTTTTTGTGTCCGGTACACATTCCGAATGGTCTCAGGGATGCTCTCGGATGACCGAGAGAGGATCCTGTCATTCTGACGGTTAAACTTCTTTGTGGTGACAAAAAGATTCTCATCACTAAAAATGACTACCACATCAGGATTTCGGGCGTACCAAGCAAGAAGGTCACGAGCTCTTGAAGCTCTCTTTCCCTTGGCAGGTGCAGAGAGAAGCTGTTTTTCTTGGTGCTTGTGGGCCTTCATCTTGAGAGCCTTTTTTACTTTAATTATTATTGTTGTACGAGACACCTTGTAGTGTTTCGCCATCTCTGTCATGGGCCGGGCCGGATTTCGTCTGATTTTGGCCGCTACCGCCTTAATGAGCGGAGGTGTCCTTGCCGTTCTCTTTCTTCCTTGTCCTGGTTTCCTCGATGTCTTGCCCAGTGCTACCAGATGGGGTGATTTATCACTAAACTGGTGATTTTACAAGCAATTTGGGGACACATTTTTGCGCCTGGGGATTGGTGATTTACGGCAAAAAGAACCTCAAAATCTGGTGATCTTGAAAACTCCGAAAAATCCAATTTTGGTTGGCTATAGTTGGCTAAAATAGGAAATACTGTTGAAAAAAGTACACACAGGTATGAAATAGATTGCAAACATATTACAAAACACCTGCTGATGTTTTCCATCAATCTGAAATAGCGCTTTTATCTTTGCAATTTTTTTAAGATACTCTATTTCAAATTTTTGTTGTGCTTGGGTAATGAACTTCCTCCTTTAAAAATCAGGCACATCTTGACGTGCTCTTATGGTTTTTGGGGTAAATGGTCATGAGGTGAATGGTTAGTTTTGGAAAAATTGACTTACCATTACTTTTTTGAAACTTTAAAACTTATTTTTCTCAACAAAATTGTTTTGCAATACATTTCTACGCTCTGGCATTATTGTGTCTTAGGTAATGAACTGATATTTATCTTTTTCACAAGATATTAAGATGGGCAAAATACGGATCATTCTAGGGGGTATCATGGACAAGGCAAAATCTGCTCGCAAGGGATAGCAGGTTCAATTCCCAATGCTGGAAGATATCATGATATTATTTTCCTTTTCATCTACGTGTTGCTTGATAGGGAAGTCAAAAGCAGCCCTTACAACCTCCAGAACGTGTTGGTGCCTATGTTTTGGAAAGTTTATTTGCAAATTTTTGTGTAAATCTCGTCATTTTTTTTGTTGCAAATTTGTTGTCAATAAAGACCATATATATCTGCAAATTTTGCCGGCCCTATAAATAACAACAAAGCTCATGTGGTGTTTACATTTTAATATTTGGTTATTTTTCGTTGAAGCCCCAAAACTTGGTGATAAAACTGGTAACTTTTGGCAAAAGTTGGGTGATAATCGATCCATTTCATCTGGCAGCACTGGTCTTGCCCGTCTCGGCAAACACTTTTTTTGTTCCCCAGATAAATTTCCTATTGACATTCAGGTCCTTTATGATGGATTTGTACGATTTTCCCGTGTTGAGAAGGGCGATGACCGCAGAACGTTTACTTTCGGAGTCCATATTAGGACGAAATACTTGTGGTATCTATTTTGTAAAGAAATTGAAGTTGTAGACAACAAACGGAGCATATTCCATTATCTTAACACAAAACATCTCAATCACAACTGTTGTGTGCATAAATGCAATTGAATATAGGGGACGCTAAATAATGAATGGCGGACGTGCTCTTTTAACCCTCCGACTTGAATATCAGTCTTTAATGGTTTTAAGTTGATGACATAGTACCAATTGTGATATCAGTGAGTGGGGCCACGCCCTCGAACAGTGGCCCCCCTTGAATCTGTGATATGCCCGGTTCAGTGCACCTCTCCTTCCAATCCTTCCTCTACCCATATCCCCCGGCCAAAGTCTTTTTCAAGACGTGAGCTTTTAGCCCTCCAACCCTCTTCCTCTTCCCAATCATCCCTTCCCTTTTCCCCTCTCAATGGCCATAGTGATCTCTCTTTTCTAGGTCGGATTGAACAACTCGGTATCGCGAGGAACCAGCATCGGCGGCAACAGCGGATCAGCAAGCGGAGAGGAGGGAATCAACCGGTGTCGGCCTGCTTTCTCAACTGCCATGGACATGCGAACATGCTGCGAGTGGCTGGAGCGGGACGGTGTCTCAACAAGATCCAAGGACACGCCTTCACCTTCTTATCCGAGACGTGGGTCACCGAGGAGAAATACGAGAGTTGTTTTCCTGGCAAACAGAGCTTCGTAGTTCATGCCAGGAAGCCCGCTGGGCGTGGTCGGCCCAGCGGTGGGTTGGAGCTCTATATTACCAAACGCTTTGAGCCCACCCTTCTCTCATCCTCTCCTCATCACATAGCCGTGGATGCCCAAGGCTTCACCATCATTGGCGTCTACTATCAGCCAACCACGGACTATGACGATCTCGTCTCGGACCTCATGTCCATCCTTCAGAAGGTGAAGAATCCGGAGAAAGTCATCATTGGTGGGGACTTCAACATCCGTCCTGACTCGAGTGAATTCTCCGAGCTCGCCCAGATCCTGAGCCAATGGAGAATCACTCTGCGCTCCGACCCGGGAGTCCCAACACACACCTACTCCCGGGGCGCCTCTGTACTTGACCACATTTTCATATCAGAAAATATTCCATCTACGGCCAGTTTCGTCCATCCACTGGCCGTTTCTGATCACCTCCCGATTTCAGTCACCTTCAAGATGCCCAGAAATTTCCATCATCTGGGCGTGACTCGAAATGGGAGGTGCGTGGTCAATGTGAAGAAGTGCGCGGCTCAACTTGAGGCCCTGCAGCTATCTATCAACACCGGGATTGGGACCAATCCAGCTGCAGTGGCCCAAGGCATTTTGCAAGCATTTAAAGAGTCCTCCTCATTGCAGAGGAGGAGAGGAGGACTCAAGACCCCGTGGTTCAGCCCCTACCATCGTGAGCTGAGGGGTCAAATGCTCCAAAAATTGCGAAATGCCAAAACGAGCCAAACACCGGAGACTTGGGAGCAATATGCGATATCAAGAATTGCATATCACAAGTCTCTGCGGAGCGCCGAGTCAGCCCACCAAAGGTTGGAAGTGGAGAACCTACTCTCTTCATCGGCCTCGTCCCGGATGGCGGGCTTGTACAAACGTGCCAAAAAGCCCGCCACTAACTCGGAGATTCCAGTGAGTAAATTCCTCCTCCACTGTCAAGAACTGTTTGCAGCAACATCGGAAACAGTAGTGGAGGAGGTCCAGGGCTGCCCAGAAGAACACCACCCACTTTTGCAGCCCTTCACGGAACCCGAGATGGACGTGGCCTTCAAGAAGATGAAGAGCAAAGCCCCCTCAACATCAGGGGTCTCTCCCTTCCAACTTTCACTTCTCCGTACCCAAGCTCAGCCACTCCTCCAAGATCTCTTCAGCCTCGCCCTCCATTCTTCTTTCTTCCCACCAGAGTGGACGGAGTCAGCCATCATCTTCATCCATAAGAAAGGGCCCAGGGACATTCCAGACAACCATCGGACCATCGCCCTGGAGAACCCCTTCTTGAAGATGATGTCCACCCTACTAGCTGCCCGCTTCTCCGGATTGGCCGAGGATAGGGATCTCCTTCCCCAATTCCAATTCGGTTTCCGGAGAAGCCGCTCAACCACCATGGCAGCTACTCTCCTCTATGAAATTGTGCATTCCAACATCAGCAATAAGAGGAGAGTGTACGGATGCTTTGTGGATTTCTCCAAAGCATTCGACAGGGTGGACCGAACGCGGTTATTCCTCAAACTCCAACTGTGGGGAGTTCCGCGTTCAATCTGTGTCCTGCTGTCCAACATCTATGCGGGACTCAGATGCTCCATTCGTTCTGGTGAGGACCTATCCCCCTGCTACTTCACTTCCGTTGGCCTTCCGCAGGGGGATCCTCTATCGCCAATTCTTTTCAATCTTTATGTATCCGACCTGCCCGAAGCCCTCACCCACCAAGGCCCCACCATCAACCATTGTATGGTACAATATCTTCAATATGCAGACGACCTGGTTCTCTTGGCTGATTCAGCCGTGGAATTGCAAAATGCCATCAATGCACTCCACGGTTATTGCCAAGAGAACGGCCTTCAAGTCAATAATATCAAGACGAAGGCCATGGTTTTCCATAAAGGTCGTCTGCCTCCCACCTCCTTCCATATCCACCATAGTCCGATTGAAATCGTCAATAATTTTAATTATGTCGGTTTCACATTCTCCACTCAACTCTCCTTTACCAACCATCTTAAATCATCAATAGTAAAAGCCAAGGCCAGGATCGGATACATGTACAATAGACTTCCTATCAAGAATCTCCCCCTTCCAATAGTTCTTCAACTCTTCCGGACCTACATCTCTCCAATTTTCCTTTATGGCCTTCACCTTTGGCTTCCCAACTCCGCCCAATCCGCCCTCAAATCCGCCGATGCCACCTTCACCAAGTTCCTCAAACGATACCTGTGCGTGCCCCAATATGCCAATAATGCATGGACGCATTTTCTATGCGAAACCGAGCCCCTCACCATCGGGCTGGCAAGGTTAGTGTCCAACAGTGTTGGGAACCTGACCTTTCCGGAGGTGATGTCCGGACACAAGTTGTCCTTCCCGGTCAAGGACTTAATAACACCTTATTGTCCTTGGCCCGACATCCCTTCGGAGTATTGGCGCTCACGTACCTTTGTCCGGCTCCCGACCCAATGCCATCAACGACGGGAGCTGACAAAAGATCTGTTCAATCTGACCCACCCACTCTACTGCAATAACCAAGATTTTCATCATTTACCTCTCCCCACCTGTTTATGTACTATCTGCAATTTCCCTCTTCACTTTTTTCATGTGCACTGAACCAATACTAGTCAAACTCACTGTGATACCACACTCTAGTCAACTATTTTATCAGTCTTGACCATTTTGTTCTTTTATTAATCGATTTTTGTATATGATATTTATACATACAGTTTTATACATTTTACAATCTGACATGACCAAGAGTCGCAATAAAGTTAAAGTTAAATAAAATCATCCCTGTATGCATGCTGGATGGCGTCCAAGTGCTTGAATTGAAAATGAGAGATTTAAAAAAATTCGCCACTGCTTTATCATGACTTATAGCATTGCGTATATGAGAGCTTATGTTCAAGGTCAGGTTTCTCAGTCGGCCGTAGAAATTTGGCGGAACTGTTGCATTGTCAATTGCCTTTGGTTTCATGTTCGGGTCCAATATGCTCAATTGCAAATAAAAGGCCAATGTGTTTCACGACCTTGAAAAGGATGTTTTGTTTTGTTTGTTACGAAGTCAGATGGCAGCTCTCTCACTCAGCCTGCCATCTGAATGATGGGTGTCCCAATTGAGGGATATTCCCGCTTCGTCATCACAGCCCAACATTAATTATTACCTCACCCTCGGGAATGACCGCAGGTTCACCAAGCTGTTAAAGCAGCAACTCATGCTGTAATAAAATACCACAGAGAAACTTAGACTTGGCAAGCCTGGGATCAAACCAGGATTCCCAAATTGGAAAGCGGATGCTCTACCAATACGGTACCCCAGCAATTATTGTATTGGGATTGACAGCCAATTAATTGTACAACTGCAACCTAACATGAAGCTTTCAGATAAGTTTGCCTCTCAAGATGCCCTGCAAGAAAGATGCGCCATCATTAAGAAGGCCAAAACGATATTGATCTAGACGAGGAAAGAGGTTTTCAAGAGCTTGAGCCTTTTAGATGGCCAGTCAGGATCTCCCGTTGCTTCGATATCCGTTCGAATGAAGGACCATGGTGGTCCTAGCGGCTCAGAAAATTCAATCAGAGAGTGAGAGAAATGATCTCAAAGATTAAACGTAACCCTCGTTAATACAAATTAAGGCTCTAAATCTACGTAGAAGTCGTTTGTTGCTGCTTCTCTACTTGTTATAAAGCAATCATGTTTTTTAGAAATCAGTTTACACCTGTCGCACGGAAACGAAATTATAGCTAATGCTTCAAATGATGAATGGTGGACGGTTCCGCGGAGCATTTTCCACAACAGAGAGCCTCGCAAAATTATGGCGCAAAGTACTTGCCTTGTTGGATTCACGTAATACTACTGGCATTAACAACTAACTTAACCCCAAGACAATCTTGCTGCGCCACGAGCTTCTTGATCCGCGGCCAATAAATTGATACGTTGTTGTACCGTCCATTCCACCAGAGAGAACGAAGTAGCCTGCCCTGCGATGAGGCAAAAGTATATAAAACGCACATAAAACGCACACATTTTGCGCCTGGGACTGGCATAAAAACCAGGGTGGGCAATTTTGAGAATTAGCGTGACTTTTGGACACCAAGTGGACAAAAGTGTCCAAAAGTGGACAAAAGTGGACAAAAGTGGACAAAAGGGTCCAAAAGTGGACAAAAGTGGACAAAAGTGGACAAAAGTAGACAAAAGTGAACAAAAGTGGGCAGAATGTGTCCAAAATTAAGTACAATTGTGCAAAAGGGGATTGACAAGCAAACACTTTTAAACCCTAAATCATGTTATTTCTTTACCAAATCTAGATGTGAACCAGCAAATAGAATCAGTAATCAATAAAATCTAAGCTTTCTTCAAACACATAAATATGAAGTAACAACTAGCCTTTTCACTAACGTTTTTAATTTCCAAGATATACACTTAACGAAATTCGTTATCTTGATACAATACAGCTTTATAAAGTCAAAACAAATATCTTTAATATATTTTGAATGTTAATAAGTCAAAGCCACACTATAATCAGGGCATTTGGTGGCTGGGTAATTTTAACAAAGATTAAAAAAAATAATTTTAAAAAAGCTTAGGAGCTGAATATCAAATATCCAATAATACTTCTCATATTTGTAATATACATAACATATTTATAAGGAGTGCATGAATTACACTTTTATAATACATCTAAAAACTAAGATATATGTTTCTTTAAGAAACATTGGGAATCTCATTTCCTGACATCAAGCGCATCTTTAAAAGTTAAAAATATGCCTAACAATGTCTCAATTAACTTACTTATGGAAGAAAAACCATAAGTATAGGAAAATATGTCATTATTAGATTTTAGCGATTCGTAAGAAATTCAATTTTTAATATTAGTACTTTTTAAGAAGAAATCCCAAATGACTGATGATTTTAAGTAAAACATTTTTGCAAAAAGTTAATAATGTTGAATAAATGAAGCCAGATAACCAGAATATAATGTTTAGCTATTTCAGTTTTTGAATCCTTTGCAACAGCTGCATTCTACTAGAGGGAGACTTTGTTCCCTGCTTGCTTTCTAATCTAACGTAAGAAAAAGAGAGTTAAGAACCTGTCTTTCAAATACCTTTTTTGGGTATGTTAGAGGTATATGGCAAAGGTTTTAAAGACTTATCTTGCTCTTGGAACCATCAATGAGCAATTTTTGAAGTAGAGGATAGGTTTCATACAGAATATCCTTTATATTTGTAGTTTTAAAGGTTCGTATTTTTGGACATTTTTGGACACTTTTGTCCACTTTTGTCCACTTTTGTCCACTTTTGTCCACCCTTATTTTTGGACACTTTTGGACACTTTTGGACAGGGGTGGACAAAAGTGTCCAAAAATGAAATGCCCACCCTGATAAAAACAGGTAATTTGACATAAAGGGTCGCTGTAAAGACTGTCTGGGGAAATCCTGGGATAATGTTAAAGCGAGTCTTCCCTCATCATTCATTACGTTGGGAGTTGGGACCCGAAACGGAACTAGATATGGCCAATAAAGTAAAGAATCTTGGTTAAAGATGTCTGAACGAGGAGTGAAACTTTAAGACATGATGATAATGCTTTGATTCAAGCCAATACATGGAATCACAAGAGCACTTGTAGATTATGGCAGACATTTACGTCATATTAGGTAGAACAGCACAAATGATACAAATTTGATACATGTTGTGTTGAAGTTAATGCCATCGTACAATCAGGGTTTTAACAGGTCCTTAACGAACAGAACAAATGACGGTTCCCGTTTTCGTTCTTTCAGTGGCTCAAGATGCACAAGGCATTTCCAAGTTTAGAGTCCATTGGATCACAATGTACGAGCAACTAGCCCCCTCATGGTCATATGGAAATGTGTACTTGGTAGTTGCAATTGTAGCCTATCTCAGACTTCTTTAAACTGGAAAGAAGTACCTACCGCATATCCTAATGAAAATACTCCCGATCTATTCAACTAGAACTACCCATGAACAAGACATTTTGAGTCTCATTTCAATTTTGCGGGGACAACGCTCTACGTAGAAGAGAACTTGTGCATTCAAGTTGTTTAAAAGTAACCTCTTGAGACTTCTAGTAGTTGATTTCTAGGAGAATTCTCCCCATTCAGCTTTTGAGATGATTGTTTAACTTTGAAAACAGTGTTCTATTAGTATCCGGTTTCAAATAGACGTTTTCTTGTACTTGGTGCGTTGCAACCAGAGCTTGGTCCTTGGGAAAGTGGGAACAAAAAATGTTGGAGGTTTTACACCTGAATAGAGAATTGTTTCCGAGTCAATATTTTCTCCGGGTTTTAGGATCAGTTTTGGTGATCGTTGAGGCTTAATGTGTTTTTGCGCTTTTCAAAGCTCTCGACCAACCAAGTTAGTTTGCACTAACTTCTCTCTTCTTTCTCGCGCTTCTTCAATTAGGGCCCTTATTTGCAACATCAGACAGCCCAAACAAAACGGGAAGACCCACGGTAGATTGTAAAATAAATTGCTCGTGACATACCATGAAAGCAATTTCTTTCCGGACATTATGTGACACAGGCCGCTAATTATACAGAAAACTTTGATAGAATGAGCCAAAAATAACAAACGTATTAAAATTTAACAAAGAGGAATCGGCCCAATCGGTCTTCTTTTGGTAGAGGCCGACACACAAAGCGCCCTCTGAAGTGCAGAACGTAAACCATATTTCGTGGAGCGTAAGATGGCTATGACCAATTTATGTGATGATCTTTTTAGAAAATCTCAGGTTAACCCTACATTCACGGGCTAACCGGTTCTGTGAAAATTAAACAGTTGTTGCATCTAAAAAGTGTATCTACAGAGGTGCTAAGTGAATTTTTCCAACGACTTTGGGTTAAATTTGCCGCCTTCATATCCATCGTAGAACCCGTTTGAGTACACTTAGAAGTAGAAGGATTTATTCCCAACAATCTTTAGAAGGGAAACTTTTCATGGAAATCAATCATGTCGGAGCAAGAAATTAAAAGGCAGCGAGTGAGTGATTTACTAAATGCCAATGTCGGGCCAAAGACAATAGCCACGGCGGTTGGAGTGAATTTGCGCATTGTGAAAAATTTTAAATAGAAAATCGATACTGGAGAAGGAGTGGCCAGGGCTCCCGGGAGTGGGGGAAAGTGTAAGAAACGCACCCAAAAGTTCGTGGCCAACGTGAGCAAAAAGATCCAAAGCGATCCAACCATACCTCTGACAACCTTGGCCAAGGAGATGAATGTTGACCGCAAGACCATCTGGACGACGGTGCATGAAGATTTGGGACTCAAATCATTTGTCAGGACGAAGAGGCATCGACTGACGGACTCTTTAAAGGCCAGGCGGCTCCAAAGGTGCAAGAAAGTCCTCTCTTATGTCAAGCAAAATGACGAGAAGACGCCCTTAGGAATCGGCAAAATGATCGGTACCCGCTGGCTAGGACACGAGAGGACGTCAAGAGGGGTCTACCGTTCCAAGCATCCAGCCCAAAGGATGGTTCTTGGCGTTGTGACAAGCGACCGGAAGAAGATGCCCCTCCACTTCTTTAAAGTGGGTGAGAAAGCCGGAATGTACGAGTACTACAAGGTACTGAGGTATGCAATTTTGCCATGGCTTAAGATGACTTATCCGGGAGGCAACTATGTTTGGACTCAGGATGGAGCACTAAGGCACACTGCCAGAAAAAATCAAGAATTCTGCCGCTCCAACATGGCCAACTTTTGGCCTACCCACATGTGGGCCTCCTCAAGCCCAGACCTCAACCCATTGGATTATGCAGTGTGGGGCGTTTTAGAGGCAAAGGCCTGCCGCGCCTCTCATCCAAATTTGAATGCTCTAAGGGCCTCCATCATGCAACAGTGGGACAATCTGTCACCTACCTTCATTTCCAAGAGCTGTAAGGCTTTCAGGCGGCGTTTTGAGGCCGTGATTGCAGCTGAAGGGGGGGCACATTGAAAAATAAAAAGCCGCTGGCCAATTCTCTTCAAATGTTGTTTTGAGTTTTTTTTTTGACTGATGTCTTGTTTTTTTCTCTACGAATTTTTAAATGGCCACGTGTAAAGATTGGAAAAAATCACTTCTTAACCATGTATATCATGATAAATCAGAATTAAAATGATTCATTTGATATTACGGGTTAACATACTCCCAAAAATAAGGTTGAAAAAGTTTGGGAAAAACACATTATTTTTTTCATACTTTCTTACCTCTAGTGAGAATGGAATCCCCAACAAGATGAACAAAAAATGTTTTTTATTTAGCTTTATATTCATGTAATATTTGACCCACCAAGGAATAAGAGTAAGCCTATGAATATAGGGTTCATCATGAATTTTGATCAAGAAAGGGTGGCTCAAAAGATGCTACAAGGTCAAAGCGTGTGCTACAAGATAAATGTGCCTTATCACAATTTGCAAGACTTTTAATAAGATTTTTCATCACTAAATAATCACAACACTCTCTCTAGTAGTTAATCAAAGTTTGTGATATTTCAAAGTGGAATTATGTACCAATATGAACACTGAAAACAGAAAGCTTCTCAAAAAAAATAATTCTGAATAGTTCTCCGGGTAACACATTCATTTGAAATAGATACAAAATGTATTTCTTAGATATTTTCACATATTTGGGATTGGTCGAAGGACCTCCCTCAAACTGATCTAAAGCGGAGAATTTGAAACTTGCATAAGAGTTATGAAATTTGGACTACAAAAACAAACAGTAGTTTCAAATACTAAGATTTTAAACTGTTTTTGATGGCCTTAATTTTGATAAAGAATTATCATGATATTTGATCAACTTCTAGTGAAGAGAAGGAAACCTAGGTTTAGTGTGTGTGTGGTCGAGCCGAGAGTTGGCCCTCATGATCAACCGGGAAAAAGTAGCTCGTGCTCGTCGGATATGAACCCGAGACGAGCAAAAAAGACATACCCAAGAAAAGCCCCGGCAAACGTGTGAGTGATTGACATGAGACCCCAAAACCCTTGAGATTCCGAACAAACCGACGCACATGCGGAAGAAATCTCTGCTGGTTCGTGCAGAAAAAACCGTATTTAACTTATTTTATATCATTACCTGATTTATCTGTCTTTTAGAAAGAAAGAACGCAACAACACCAACAAGAACAATGACCACCAGTGAGTGATTGCGATCTTTGTCGGAAGTCCGGTACGGGAAGCTCAAAGTGAAGCAGAGAGACAAGACTAGAAGGGAAAAAATACAGTCCACCCGAACAGCTAAAAAAAATGTTGTGATAAAAACTTAAACACTATGAGAAGTTGTGCAGAGTACCAAACCAATGCCAGAACTGGCTTCAAAAGTCTTTGGACCTTAAATTCAACTACATCCGCCCAAAATCACACCGTGGTCTACGGTCGTTACAATTGACCCCAAAACCCGGGTTGGGACAAAGCTCATGAATGTTTTGGAAAACATGCAGTTTCGAGTGCCTTGTGTTCCTTCTCTGAACACTGTACAGTCCCAACTTTTTTAGCCTCTCCCAGTATGAGAGCTCTCTCATTCCTGTGATGTTCCTAGTGAAACATCTTTGGACTTGTCCGACCTTTTGCAAACCTGATGAACACATTGGAGCCCAAATGGGTGAGGCATATTCAAGATGCGGCTGAACAATCGACTTGTACAGAGTTAGCATCGTGATGCTGTCTCTGGACTGAAACGTGCAATATATCCAACCACACATTTGAAAAGCTTTACACACCTTCTGTTGGATATGTTCATCGAACTTTCCATTATTTTGGAGGACTGCACCTAAATCTTTCATAGATGAGACCTGCTCAATATCTTTACCTCCATTATGTAGGAGTGATCCAGTTGTGAGTGGCTTTGGCTTAAAAGTCCATTCATTGAAGAAAGATACATCCTGCTTAAGGACATATTACCTGCCATCAGCTACCCAATAATATATTTGATCTAAGACCCCTACCAGACTAATGGAATCTTGACCATTCCTAACACAAACTCTATTGTATCATCAGAATATGGTACAATCTATGAAGCAATACTGACATTGCAACTAAGCTTCTGATGTTATTATAAGTAGATGTAAATTAATCCTCACGTCTGTTAACTATAGCATGTGTGGTGTAATTGTTTGAGTATTGTTCTTGTGCAATATCTTTCCCACAAAAGTTCCTTAAAAGGATTGTCAAAAGAAAACGTGACAAAAGGCATTTTGTTACCTGAAGAGCTTTCCCATGAGTAATCGTCCTTGCGAAAATTAGGTTAGTCCTAGCACCACTAATGAAATATTGTATACCATTGTCTTTTTGTGACAACTTTTCACCAGCATCGACAGTCGTCCTTGACAAGAGTGATGGTTTCTCTTGTCAGATAGCTCCCCATAAAAAGAACATGTTGAAAGTCAAGACGCATTTGGGCCATTTCCTGTAGCAAGAATGAATCATCACCAAGAGTGAAAAGTTCCACCCAAACTCGAGCATTCCCCTGGCCAACAGTTTCTAGAGAAAAGAAAAAAGAGACTCTCGCCTGATCCTGATCTAACCTTCAAATGGTTTGCTAAACTTGACATTGCCCATGGGTCTTCCCAAGTACCCAACGACGAAGAAAGCTCAATCCTCAACGTATCACTGTTGGCCAACCGAGGCCTTGCACAGTGGTCAAAGAGCCCTATCAAGTTTCCAGAGAGATGCCCAAACACACCTTGGCATATCTGTAGCTCTGAAAATCATAAGGAACAACTTTGGTTTTATTGCTTTATGGAGTTCTAGCCTCCAAACATAATTATGAAAACTAAATTTTCAAAAACCTAATCAATGAAATTGGGAGTACACTTAGTTAGTCCTTACTTTGAATTCATGATATGATCTATTTCTCCACTACTTAGTTATATAGGATTTAATGTCCCAATTTTCATCATTTTTAGCTCCAAATGCTCTAGTTATATTGAACTTAAGTTCCCAAGGAATTGATCCAGATTTTCAATATCACTCAAGTAAAAGATTATTTTTCTTTCCTTTGTATTATCTCAAAATAGCTAAAACTGTTGTATTACCTTACCCAGACTCTCCAAAAATACTGATTTTCCGAAAATACTTTCAAATCAAGGAAAGCACATTGAGTTCAACAAGCACTGAAATTTCAACAAAAAATCAATGAAGCCTCCAAGAAGTAGTGTTTAATCAGTTTCAGTAAAGTCTTCAAGAAAAGCCAAAATCTAGAGCATTGCTTGTTGTGTGAATTGTCATCAGAATTTAAGTGAATGTGTAACTAAGTGTACTTTTGATGATTATGAGATTATTTTTCGAAAATTTGTATGAAATAAAGCTAAAGTTGTGCCCCATGATTTTCTGAGCTAGAAATAAGCCAAGATGTGTTATAGTATTTACGTCAATACTTTCAAGGGTATTTTCACCACTGTGTTTAGCTATACCATGGCATCCATGGGCTTTTGTGCTGAAGCCCTGAGGAATGCGGAATCAAGAAGCCATCCACCATTTCTTGATCTCCCTTGGCCCCTAGAAATCGTGAATGCTGTGCTCATATACTCATCCATGGACAACTAGAATTTGCTTGGACGTCATCAAGTCGACTAACATATACTTGGATACATCAGTTCGACCAATTTGAACTCGACCAAAGAACAGCTCAACCAAACATCAACTCGATTAGCATCAACTATCTTTAACTCGATAAAATTTCTTAGATATGAGAAAAATAAGTAACATGGAAGCACACAGTAAAGGTCAAAAACATGAACAAGGCGCAATATTGTGATTTAATCCTCGCCTTAAGATTCATAACTTTTCTCAAAGATTTGTTTTCGTCAGCTCAATGTTATGTTGCAGGCCACTCCTCATAAGTACTCTCTCAAAGACCTTTGTTCAAAATCATCGACTTTCAAACGATTGAATTATTGATAACCGCTCAAGAAAATGGTTCAACAAATCCACCAGAATGCAATATCAATACCAATACCAATGCAATAACAATGAATTGGTAATTCTAATCATCAAATGACAACTCAACTAATTGGAATCGATTTGTTGATACCATGACTTCCTTGGAATTTCACCCCTATTTGAATACCATCATCATGGTAGGGAATGAGAATCGAGGGTAAAAAAGTTGTCAAAATTTGTATCTCAGTTGTATATTTGTATACCTTTTCATACAAAAAAACGTGCGGTATAATACATAGAAAAAGTAAAATGCACCTTCAGTTACCTATTAACGTCAATCAATACACGCATTCTTAGGGAAGACATGATCAAAATAAAGGAATTCATTACAAATGGAATCATAACAAACACGTGATGAATATGAATGTTTTCATCCGTTTATTTTTAGGCAAAATAGTGTGTAAAAGCCATCATATGGCATGTACAGTACAGGGAGGAAAGAAATTAAAGGCCACTCTTTGTCCCTTCCGAAACTCTCTGGTCAGGTCTGCCGTTAAGGGGTTCAATGTTCTTACATGAAGTTCTCCAATCACCAATATTTCAAGTATGCACCGGGCTCCCCCATTTCTCGTGGCCTCTTGCCGGTCATCAGCGAGCCCTTACACCCCGTATTCCGCTCCGAAGAAGGGCATTTTCAAATTAGGCCCACTCTATTCAAAATTCTTGTCTCTAATTTGTCGTAGGAAGAGCTCATTAGGTTGTTTTAAGATATTTAGGGTTTGCTATGATCAAATATTTTTGGTAGTCTCCCCGATTAATTTCGCATCATAATCCGGTATTTTTTGACACCCCGATCATTTACATGAGTGCTACCATAGCTTGCGTCTTTGGTTCTGCTTGCCCAAAAGTCCTTTGTGAGCATTTTAAAGCAAAAATATCATCTTCCAGATCTGAAGTATACAATAACAGATGTTGAACAATGCAAGAGGGTATTTGACCTCCAATCTATGGGATGGGAGGATATGTCTATAGGATCCAGCCATTGAAAAACATTTTTCATACATTTCTTCTTCTTTGATTATTTGGTAACTCTAAATCTGATATCATGCCGTCACAACGATCACAACTATTGACATCAACAAGACTTGAGTCGGCCATTGCTAGAGCAAGAACAAAACCCTTCAATTTTATGGTCGTTAAATAAAAGAACTCTGAGATGACAGTTCGGCAGCTTGCATACACTGGAGGTTGCGTTGGTTGCCTTTCGTCCATGACATAGCGTATTGTAACTTTTGTAGAAGTTCTTGGTTGGAATCAAAAATGTTGCGGGTTTGGATCTACAGAAACCGTTTATCTATTAGGTTGATTTTATGACAAACTTAGTGCCCAATTGTAAGACCCATTCATCTGACCCTCACAAGTTAAGGACTTAAGCAATAGTAGTTCAATGCAATAGTTTTTGTTGGGCTGGGTTGGAAAGGGCTCAACCAATCTCTAAACACACAAACAGAGCCTGAATGTAGGTACAAATCATTGTAGCATCCATACTGGTGGGACAAAGCAAACAAGATAAAGGACTCTTTGATCAATAAAAGCATCACACACTCATACTTGTTTCCTAAATCCATTCAAATCCGGAATCATATTATCTAACCCGTTTGGACTAATGTCCAATCATTATTAATCATTCAATATTTTGAGGCAAACTGCCAAATTGGCCTCAGACAGGTCCATGAGAGATGATGAGAGACTTGTGCCCTGAACAAGCGCGCCAAGTCGTCTTTGCTCTAACGCTTACATGAATAATGCTAGAGTATGTAGAGCAGCTTGACACCTGTCATCTCAAAGTTCACTTTCTAACGACCATACTTCAATCTCCCGGAAAATCATTGGTTTGAGGTTAATTCATGGTTAGTTTTTTTCGGTAACGGTTAAAGCCCTTCTTAGTAGTAATGGCATTATCGCTTCGCAGAGATCTAATGCTGATTGTTTCATATACTGATGATACAAAATTAGTTTTTGGTAGGAATGGCCAAGATTCCAGGAGTCTGGTAGAGGTCTTAGATCAAATATATTATTGGGTTGTTAACAGTAATATGGCCCTAAACGGAATGAAATTCCGCTCAATGACCGTTGGTTCAACTCCTTTCAATACCCCACTCGTAGATAATGGAGCCAAAAATATTGAGCAGGTGTCATCTATGAAAGATCTAGGTGTAGTCCTCCAAAATAATGGAAAGTTTGATGCGCATATCCAGTTGAAGGTGGGTAAAGCTTTTCAAATGTGTGGTTGGATATATCGCACGTTTAAGTCCAGAGAAAGCATCGCAGTGGTAACTGTACAAGTCGATTGTCCAGCCACATCTTGAATATGCTTCACCCATTTGGGCTCCATTGAGTTCAGCAGGTTTGCAAATGGTCGAGCAAGTCCAAAGATGTTTCACTAGGAACATCACAGGAATGAGAGAGCTCTCATATTGCGAGAGACTAAAAAAGTTGGGACTGTACAGTGTTCAGAGAAGGTACGAAATGTATTTGATATTGTACGTTTTCAAAAGCATTCATGAGCTTTGTCCCGACCCAGGATTTAGGGTCAATTCTAGAGACCGTGGGCATTTCCTTTTCCGTAGGCAGTAGGATAGGCATTTCCATAACAGAAACTTGGCTTCGACCAGGGGTCTTAGATGAAGAGGTAGCAATGGCTGGTTTCAACTTAGTTCGTTGTGATAGGATACTCCCTGACAATCCCATTTTTCCGCATGGGGGCGTATGTCTATATGTTAGAAATGACCTGCGCATTAGTCATGCTAAAATGTTGAATGGAGAACTAGAGGTGTAGAGGTCGATGGGGAAGCCATAGACGATATAGAGACTATGGCCAACATACTTGGAGATCAGTTCTCTAGTGTATTGTCAACTCCACTGAGTTTAGGAGCAACAGTCCATTGCTCTATTGATGAGTTTTTTGGGACTGGCAAGGCTTGTCAAGTTGAGCATTTAGATGATCTTGTAGTCACAGATCAGGATGCTTTAGAGGCCATCAGGGACTTGAGACTCTCGAGCTCCCCTGGCCCTGATGGGGTGACATCTCAGTTTCTGATGGGATGCTCACAAGTTCTTGCTCTTGTTTTCTCGTACTTGATGCGTTGCATCTTGGACCAGGGCAAGTTCCCCTCTTCTCTGAAGGTAGCTCATGTTGTTTCCAATTTTTAAAGGGGAGATAAGTCACTTCCCATTCACTAGAGGCCGATTTCTCTCACTTCAAATATTGCGAAGGTGTTTGAGAAGATCATGAAATTCAAACTTGTTGAATTCCTTGATATCCATGAAGTCCTTCCTCCTAGCCAGCATGTGTTCCGAGCACATTTTAGCACGGTTACCCAACTGATTGAACATATAGAGCAGGTTATTGAGCCATGAATCAGTCGATGCAGTTTATCTCGACTTTGCCAAGGCCTTTGACAAGGTAGATCATGGCCTTTTAGTTAACAGGCTCCATGAGATTGGGATCCAAGGCAAGGTTCTCAATTGGCTAAGAAGTTTCATTTATGGTAGGAAACAATTGGTTAAGGTTGAGGGATCCCTTAGTGACATACATGAGCCTCAGGGCTCCAATTTGGGTCATCTCCTTTTCATCATCTTCATTGCTCCGCTTCAGAAGCTTGGTAATAGTAATGTCAGTATCTCTTCTTTTGCTGATGATGCAAAATTGGTAGTGGGTAGGAATGGTCAGGATTCTGGTTGTCTGGCAAAGGTCCTAGACCAAATTTACTCCTGGGTTGCTGCGAGTAACATGGCACTGAATGGAATGAAATTCCGCTCCATGACCTTTGGGTCGACGCCATTAAACACTCCACTATTAGATGATGAAGGTAAGGATTTAGATGTAGTCCTCCAAGATAATGGAAAATTCGATGAGCAAATCCAGTTGAAAGTTGGTAAAGCTTTTCAAACATGTAGTTGGATATATCGCACATTTAAGTCCAAAGATAGTATCACGTTGCTAACTCTGTACAAGTCGATTGTTCAGCAGCATCTTGGAAAATGTCTCTCCCATTTGGGCTCCAATTAGTTCAGCAGGTTTGCAAAAGCTCGGGCAGGTCCAAAGATGTTTTACTAGGAAAGAACATTGAGGATATGAGAGAGCTCTCTTATTGGAGAGACTAAAAAAGTTGGGATTGTACAGTACTCAGAGAAGGTAAGAAAGGTATCTGATATTGTACGTTTTCAAAAGCATTCATGAGGTGTCCCAACCCAGGATTTAGGGTCAATTCTAGTGACCGTAGAGGCTTGATGTGCGTTTTGAGAGCACCTTCAAGCGCTCGAAAATCCAGGCTAGTTAAAACAATGACGTCCAACTGTCTTCTTTCTTCGGGCTCCTTCATTGTTCAATTTGCTGCCCTCAAATATTCGTAGGGCTTATGTAGGCGTTGATCCAGTAGCATGATTTAAGTTAGACTTGGACAAGTTTTTGACTAAAATTCTTGATCAACCTTTATATTCAAGGATTAGCCAGATCAGTCAATTCTAATTCGTTGGTCGATCAAATAATATCTATAAATAAAAGTCAAGTAAAATGAATTATCTTCTCGTCTTGAACTGCTGGGATTCCAATCTCGGTAGCGGTAAGGAAGTCCGCACAAAATGAAAAAAAAATTAAACATAGATATATCACTTATTCTCACTTTGAATTGAAGGGAATCCAGAAATCGTAACTAATTCCTTTCCACCATACTGGGTTAATTGAAGAGCGGACACGGCGAAGTAGAAGTACTTGATCAGTCACAAGCTCTGCCCAGTTATAAGAGAACCCATGGTTTTGGATACAAGTTGAGCCCCCGAGCAAGAGTCATGCATCACCTAATTGGGATACAATGTTAACGTGGCCGGTTATGACGGATTTGTTTTCTATCCTAAAGTCTATAAGGGCGTTGTTGCCAGTTCCTTGCCTTAGAGGCTGAAGAGGAAATAAGCCCAATAGTTGCTTCCTCAGATTTTTGTCGTGGATTTGTTGGAACTGTTTTGGAGTTTTGAGGAGTCCTTTCGTTTGCATTTGTAAATCATTGACATTTGGAGAAGACGTTGATTTCACTGCGAAAGTTTTGACATCAACGTAAAGTCACTGGTTATTTTATTTGCAATTCGTATTTAACACGACACGCAAGGGTTAGTTGCTATAGCCACAGACAAATTTATTCCTCTTCAAAATCGAGGTCGACCGGTAGAACCATAAACCGTTGCTGGTGTTGGTGAAAGAGTCTCCCCGATCAGCGAATAAAGCTCGATGAATGGATTCAATTTCGGGCCGAGGCACCCTCGACAACGAGGACGCACTTGAGGGAGGATGTTGACGGGAATGAGAGGAGGAATTTGCGGTCAGGGTTGGTGCAAAGGGTTTCGTTTCCGTCGAACTCGACATGCTGGAAAAGACATCGAAAAAGGCATGTCATCAAGTGATAGAGAGAATTATTTCACAATAGAGCAGCTGTTGCTTTCGAAGAGTCCACATAAGTATTAATTAGGTTACTTCAAGCTACCACATGGCAGGTACAGTTGGGTTTTGCCTCACCTCTTTTGTAAGGGATATCATAACTTTATTGATGAAGTGTCATTACCTCCTAATTATCTAGATATCCAAGCATGCATGTAATGGCGACTGAATTAGCATACCGATTCCATATCACAAGACCGCGAAAAAAAGTTAAAGGCTGAAAAAAAAATCTTAACTTTTTATGCCCTTTGCGCGTGGAATTTTTCTTTAGCCAAATTTCTAATTTTTCCACTTATTTAGCCATTTTTCCATTTTCTCGACATTTTTTACCCATTTATTGTCACTATTGTTAATGGTCTTGGGTTATCTGTTGCCTTCTTAATTTGTTGTTACTTGTTTGGGACCTTTTTATTAACTTCTGAGCAGCATGGTCAGATAAAGGATTATCAAACCAGAACATATGAGCGGTTTTTTTCTGGTTTGGGATGCCCAACATAATCAAAATGAAAGATTAGAATTTGTCTCGCTATTGCCACTTGAACTCTTAACAATGTTTGGTCTACCAACGAATCGAATTGATCAAATTTAACTCTCTTGTCTCGGTTTGGGAAAGTCTGCCAAAAAGAGAGTCTATTCGGACATTTAGGCAAGAGCTGGTACCAGCAAACAAACTTGCCTGCCAATGCCAGTGATGCAAAATTAGCGTTTCAAACTAGTTTTAACGAAGATGACCTTTCCTCATATAGCAATGTGAAAGACGGGTCAAGCTTCTCAAAAACGTGTTTGAAGCTCCAAACTTGCATCACTGACACTGGTACCAGCAAACAAACGAACCTGCCAGAGCTTGCCTAAAACGTCCCCATAGTTGAGCTACATCTGCCGTCATGGATTTGATCCAATCCGAAATTATTTTGTGAACAAAAGCACCCTCAGCAGCAAAACAGTAGCCTCCAGAAGAGAGTCAATTGCTTACCATGACATCTGTATCAATTGAAAATGTGTCAAAAATTGAAAGAAAAAAATGTCCATTACTTGTGAACTCAATTGGATTAGCCTGGATTTGATCCAATCCGAAATTATTTTGTGAACAAAAGCACCCTCAGCAGCAAAAACAGTAGCCTCCAGAAGAGAGTCAATTGCTTACCATGACATCTGTATCAATTGAAAATGTGTCAAAAATTGAAAGAAAAAATGTCCATTACTTGTGAACTCAATGGATAGCCTAGTAAATACAGTTGGGTGCCTAGATTTTGTAACAGATACAAATTCAGCAAAGAGGCTAAAAGGGGCTAAAAAAGACCTTGTCCCCATTGTATTGACTTTTCTTTTTCCGCATATTTACACCCTTTTTCGCATTTTTTTCAACTTCAAAAACCCTGCTATCGGAGAGAGGCAATATCTTTTTCAAGGTCTACATATTATT
>NC_081440.1:9666669-9669224 GCF_007210705.1 Tigriopus californicus | reverse complement strand
GGTCAATTCTAGTGACCGTAGAGGCTTGATGTGCGTTTTGAGAGCACCTTCAAGCGCTCGAAAATCCAGGCTAGTTAAAACAATGACGTCCAACTGTCTTCTTTCTCGGGCTCCTTCATTGTTCAATTTGCTGCCCTCAAATATTCGTAGGGCTTATGTAGGCGTTGATCCAGTAGCATGATTTAAGTTAGACTTGGACAAGTTTTTGACTAAAATTCTTGATCAACCTTATATTCAAGGATTAGCCAGATCAGTCAATTCTAATTCGTTGGTCGATCAAATAATATCTATAAATAAAAGTCAAGTAAAATGAATTATCTTCTCGTCTTGAACTGCTGGGATTCCAATCTCGGTAGCGGTAAGGAAGTCCGCACAAAATGAAAAAAAAATTAAACATAGATATATCACTTATTCTCACTTTGAATTGAAGGGGAATCCAGAAATCGTAACTAATTCCTTTCCACCATACTGGGTTAATTGAAGAGCGGACACGGCGAAGTAGAAGTACTTGATCAGTCACAAGCTCTGCCCAGTTATAAAGAGAACCCATGGTTTTGGATACAAGTTGAGCCCCCGAGCAAGAGTCATGCATCACCTAATTGGGATACAATGTTAACGTGGCCCGGTTATGACGGATTTGTTTCTATCCTAAAGTCTATAAGGGCGTTGTTGCCAGTTCCTTGCCTTAGAGGCTGAAGAGGAAATAAGCCCAATAGTTGCTTCCTCAGATTTTTGTCGTGGATTTGTTGGAACTGTTTTGGAGTTTTGAGGAGTCCTTTTCGTTTGCATTTGTAAATCATTGACATTTGGAGAAGACGTTGATTTCACTGCGAAAGTTTTGACATCAACGTAAGTCACTGGTTATTTTATTTGCAATTCGTATTTAACACGACACGCAAGGGTTAGTTGCTATTAGCCACAGACAAATTTATTCCTCTTCAAAATCGAGGTCGACCGGTAGAACCATAACCGTTGCTGGTGTTGGTGAAAGAGTCTCCCCGATCAGCGAATAAAGCTCGATGAATGGATTCAATTTCGGGCCGAGGCACCCTCGACAACGAGGACGCACTTGAGGGAGGATGTTGACGGGAATGAGAGGAGGAATTTGCGGTCAGGGTTGGTGCAAAGGGTTTCGTTTCCGTCGAACTCGACATGCTGGAAAAGACATCGAAAAAGGCATGTCATCAAGTGATAGAGAGAATTATTTCACAATAGAGCAGCTGTGCTTTCGAAGAGTCCACATAAGTATTAATTAGGTACTTCAAGCTACCACATGGCAGGTACAGTTGGGTTTTGCCTCACCTCTTTTGTAAGGGATATCATAACTTTATTGATGAAGTGTCATTACCTCCTAATTATCTAGATATCCAAGCATGCATGTAATGGCGACTGAATTAGCATACCGATTCCATATCACAAGACCGCGAAAAAAAAGTTAAAGGCTGAAAAAAAATCTTAACTTTTTATGCCCTTTGCGCGTGGAATTTTTCTTTAGCCAAATTTCTAATTTTTCCACTTATTTAGCCATTTTTCCATTTTCTCGACATTTTTTACCCATTTATTGTCACTATTGTTAATGGTCTTGGGTTATCTGTTGCCTTCTTAATTTGTTGTTACTTGTTTGGGACCTTTTTATTTACTTCTGAGCAGCATGGTCAGATAAAGGATTATCAACCAGAACATATGAGCGGTTTTTTTCTGGTTTGGGATGCCCAACATAATCAAAATGAAAGATTAGAATTTGTCTCGCTATTGCCACTTGAACTCTTAACAATGTTTGGTCTACCAACGAATCGAATTGATCAAATTTAACTCTCTTGTCTCGGTTTGGGAAAGTCTGCCAAAAAGAGAGTCTATTCGGACATTTAGGCAAGAGCTGGTACCAGCAAACAAACTTGCCTGCCAATGCCAGTGATGCAAAATTAGCGTTTCAAACTAGTTTTAACGAAGATGACCTTTCCTCATATAGCAATGTGAAAGACGGGTCAGCTTCTCAAAAACGTGTTTGAAGCTCCAAACTTGCATCACTGACACTGGTACCAGCAAACAAACGAACCTGCCAGAGCTTGCCTAAACGTCCCCATAGTTGAGCTACATCTGCCGTCATGGATTTGATCCAATCCGAAATTATTTTGTGAACAAAAGCACCCTCAGCAGCAAAAACAGTAGCCTCCAGAAGAGAGTCAATTGCTTACCATGACATCTGTATCAATTGAAAATGTGTCAAAAATTGAAAGAAAAAATGTCCATTACTTGTGAACTCAATGGATAGCCTAGTAAATACAGTTGGGTGCCTAGATTTTGTAACAGATACAAATTCAGCAAAGAGGCTAAAAGGGGCTAAAAAAGACCTTGTCCCCATTGTATTGACTTTTCTTTTTCCGCATATTTACACCCTTTTTCGCATTTTTTTCAACTTCAAAAACCCTGCTATCGGAGAGAGGCAATATCTTTTTCAAGGTCTACATATTATTTACAAGTCATGACTAGAACAACTCTATCTAATTCAGGAGAATAATTAAAGAAGTTGCCACTAGAGGGTAGAAACTAGAGGG
>NC_081440.1:9604202-9666618 GCF_007210705.1 Tigriopus californicus | reverse complement strand
GCTGTCTACCTTGACACTGAGCCCTATTGAAGCAATGGGTCATCCAAGTTACGGCTGAATCGACTCGCCACGCTGAAACGATCTCCATCACCCTTTAGTGTCGTCATCAATGTCACCTTTGATCGGGATTTTGCGTCATGTATTTTTTTCCAGGTCCACTATTGAGACAAATTTTAAAACGTCATTTTTGAATCATGTATTACTGTATGAGGCTTACATTGAATGCTTGACCATTACGCTCCAGGTTGTACCTATTGCTCATGGTCAGACGCCGGTTGAGGCCACATTCGTTCCTTTGGGCTAGAGTTTTTTCGGCGAGCCTGAATCAGGTGCTCTATGGTGTGTGTATGATGGGCCTGACGCGTTCCATACGATGATAAATAGGATGAGGCTTTGAGGTCTCTGAGGCCAACCTTGAGAGGGATTGAGAGTGAGAGCCGCTGGCCAATCTAAGGCCAATCTAAGGCCGGATAGACGGAGTGACTGAGGCTCCAACCAGTGCATTCAAAACGGGAGAACACGCCGAGTTGGAAAGTAAGTCTAACCTGGTGGGCAAGTGTTCATGAATTCCAATGCAAGCGACTCGATCCACGACCACTGTCCAGTTGATCCTCGACCTCGACCTCGGCCTTGGCCTCGCCCTAGGGTCCCTCGGCCGGTTCAAGCCTCCATTTTTCATTCGTTTCTTTAGGGTGGCAGTACTGTTGCGCCTAATCGCCCCATACCTGTTTCCGAATTCTTCACCCACAGTCCAGCCATTTCCATGAATTGGGGCCTGGGGGCCTGGGGGCCCACTCTCCCGGAGAACCTGGGCCGAAGTCCGGGTGATGAGGGTGGGGTTGATGGAAGTGGTGTCTCGACCAGGTTTGGGTTCATGTCGGTCTGTGGCGAGGCCCAGGCTCGGGACCCCGGCCACTTCAAGCCTGAACGTAGGATCCAAAGTAGAACTGACCCATGAGCACCTTTGTCTCTAATCAGATTATGGGTCTCCAATGGGTCCTCAGTCCTCAAGTTCGGAAGCTCTTTCAAACTAGTTGAAAATAGTGTCTCGTCAATACAATTGGTCACAGGCAGACGATTCCTAGCTAGAAAACCGTGATCGTGGAAAACATTCGGCATTTCGGTCAATCGATAAAAAGTGGGTGTGACTAAAGATAAGAAAAAGGCTTTCCTAAATGTCAAAGGTGTTGGCTCGGGATCACATCAGTCTAGCCCATTGCTCCTCAGCCGCCTGATGTGATCTCATATTTCTGATGGAGCTCGGAACTTCGCCAGAAATCTCCACCCAACATGCACTATTTTCTGTTTCACGTTGTGTCTCGGTGGTTCTCCCACTGTCTTGGCGGTCTCCGATCCATTTTTTTTCTTTTCATTATGTTTGGGTATCCAATCCCACTCCTCCCAACGTGAAACAGTGGCCACTAGGGTTCTTACGAAAGCCTTTTCTCTCGTTCTAGGTTCAAAATCCCCGAGCCTATCTTCAAATAGGTCTAACAGCCAGTCAATCAAGTCTTTAGGGTACTAAAGCAAATATATCAAACCAATATTCGGCATGTCTAGGCATCATTATCCCCAATGGAGCTACGGTTACACCTTGGGCCCACCGTCCTTGGCCAATCGAGGCAATTATTCTATGTATCACCGTGGGGGGCCAGCTCCGCCCCTCAGAGGTAGGCCTGGCCCATTTTTCGGAGCCCCCCGATTTGGTCCGGGTGGCCGACCTCCCTTCCGGGGACCACGCCCAGTCATGCCCTCGGGTGAGGCGGGTCCTCCTCCCGGCAGAGCTGCGCTGCCCGAAGTTAATCCTGAAGCCTCTTCGGAGGCAGGTGATACGCCCGTTAAGCCCGGGTCTCCAACTGATGGCTTGGCTGCTGAGGGTTCCAATGAAGTGGGACCACCCACCAAAGAAGAGGGAGAGGGCGTAGAAAAAGAAGGACAAGAACGGCCAGTTTCAGAGATACTGAAAGGCCGCAATCCCATCATGTACTGCAATGACCAATCGAAATTTCGAAAGCTTCACATGGATTGGGAACAAATCAGTGAAACGGGACCCCCCCACGACAAGACATTCACGTGGACTCTCAAAATGGGCGACATGAGTACCGTGGGGGTAGCCAATAGTAAGAAGCTGGCCAAAAACAGAGCCGCGGAGGAGATGGCCAAGAAGTTGGACAAACTTCCTCGTGTGATGAAAAGGAATTTCTTTCAAGCCAACAATCAGTTCTACCCACCCGGATTTCGAATGCCTCCACCCTGGATGATGAATCCGAATTTTGGCCCACCCCCATTTGGTGCGAAGAAAAAGAAGACGGAAAAGAACCCCGAGTCCCAAGATGGTGCCACTCCGGGGGAAGGATCTGAGCCCAAATCGAGCACAGAGAAATCGAAAGAGGTTATTCCAAAAGTCATCAATCCCTCGCAAAACAATCCGATTTCCAAGCTTTACGAGCACTGCAAAAAGGCCAAGCAACCCGAGCCCATATTCGAAACCATATCCGAGAACGTGCTCGAGGCTCGGAAAACACCCCAAGGCTTCGTCCTCAAGAAGACCGAGTTTACAATGCAATGCACGATTCAGAATAAGAAATTTATTGGAACTGCTATGACCAAAAAACAAGCCAAACATAATGCGGCCGCCGTAGCTTGGGCCGAAATTGGCGTTGGAGTTGGGCAGGAGTCAATTAATGATCTTTTAGAGACTCAAAGAAACAATGTGGGATGAAGTGATCAGCATCCCATTTTTATGATTATTATTATCCTGCTGACCTTTTTTATGTTACCCTCATCCCTCTCTCTGTGTCTTCTTTCTCAGTTCGGGTTGAATAGCTTTTGATGTGAGGTTAAAACCGAAAGATACATTTGATTTACATACATCTTGAGGTTTTTCAAGCGAATTCTTGCTCCTCATTGGGATTGGGTATGGTCTGAATGAAAAGATGTTACAGAGTTGTGGGTGTCAACTTTCAAAACAGATTGCTAATTTGAGAGGTTTTTATCCCAGTTTGATGGCCCCCAAGTTTGTGTTTCAGCCACAAACCAAAGAAAAAATTGAAATATAAGTCATTTCATTTACAAACGTTGTGTGTTTGCTTCTGTTCTCAACCACTAAAACCAACCTTGATCTAGGCACTTTGGATCTTTTTACGAACTCACCACAAGGTTACAACATCAATGGACTGTGGGAACCTGCAATAAATGTACTCAAATCAGTATGTTCCAAATTCAAGTGCAATTCATGCCCA
This sequence comes from Tigriopus californicus, assembly GCF_007210705.1. Classification (NCBI taxonomy): domain Eukaryota; kingdom Metazoa; phylum Arthropoda; class Copepoda; order Harpacticoida; family Harpacticidae; genus Tigriopus; species Tigriopus californicus. Next base: position 9,663,376 of record NC_081440.1, on the reverse strand, counting down.
AATCGGACTCAAAGTTCTCTCCTTGCAGTCTTTTCATTCATGATAAAACCTGAATTATTTGCATGGGAAGAAGATTATTATCACCCAGCTAAAGAGTAGAAACCAGATAAAGATCAAGATTGAGAACCTAATTCACAAGCTTCATCATTCTACAATCAAGACTCTTCATGGGGGACCACTACTAAGAGCCGTTGAAGCAGTCAACAACCTAAAAGAAGAGTTGTTCCATGTACACTATTTTAAATACAGATGTATGCAATATTGGAAACCCTTTTCCCTCTCTACTAGTGTGGAGAAATATCACGAAATAAATACTCATAACCAGGCAACCCAATCAGCTCATCCAACACAACGTCCGTTTATGGATCACTGATCTCCAAGATTGTGGGATGCATCCATATACCCCATCTATACGTCAGAGTCCAAACGTGCAGTCCAATTGATTGAGTTTGCGGTCTTCTTTCGACTTTTGATTCGTTCATTCATTCATGAATCAAGCAAGCAATCGTCAACCTCACCCGTTGTCGATCATGGGAGACCACAAGCTCATTGTACTTTTTGTGAAGTAGTTCCAGTTGACATATTTTCTCATGCACGAATGACAGCGTATTACAATAACGTATTTGCAATAAGCATTAGGTGTTCGTTAAGATAAGATTAACTTGCCATTTTCGCCATTGAAATCTTCTGCAATGGAAATATTGAACACATCTATGGAATATTTCGGTTGGAAGGTAAAAGATTGCTGATATGGAAGTTACCAAATTCATTACAATCATCACCGGAAAAGCCAAGTTCTCTCGTTTGATAAGAATTGCACGAAGAAAACATGTTTTTGCTCAAGTCCTCTGAAACCAGGTAGGAGAACCACTTTTTAGCTCAAGTAGTGCATCAAATATAAAATACTGATTAAGTGAGAAGGGACGGAAAGAGGTCAGCTAGTCGCTATTTTGGGGGACAGAAAAACTAACATCATCCCCAGTTTCAATTTTCAGCCGTCGAGTAAGAATTGTTTGTTCTTGTCCCATCAATTGGCTGTATTAGAGTGATGCCAAATCTCATGACTAGGCCCGGCCAAAACTTGCAGATCAATATAATCTTTATTGACATCAAGTTTGCATGAAAAAATCACTTGCATTTGCACATAAAGTTGCAAATAATCTTGCCAAAACATAAGCACCGACACGTTCTACTAGAGGGCTGTAAGGGCTATTTTTGCCTTCCTTATTAAGCAATATGTAGATGAAAAGGAAAGTGCTGTCAAAATAGGTGATATTTCGGTGGCTTATCCGCTTCATCGCTTCTCCTCTTGACCCCCCCCCATGAACCAATCAAATTCTGCGTTGACTGTATTATCAACTAAGAATGGTTGAAGCATCTCCAAACCATTCCTACATTTATCATATATCATGAAAAATCGCGAACATTTTTAAATAAGTACGTTACAAAAAAAGATGCGTCCCAATCTTCAACATATTTTCAGACATGAATGGTTCCCCGATCTCTTGTTCGTTTTCGATGTCGTCATTGATTCTACATCTATGCTAAGCGATCGAAATAAATAAAATGCTAAAAATATATATATTATAGATATTGTATCTCCAAAAAGTACAGTATAAATGCAAGAAGAGAAGCAGAGCTATTTAAACGAATTAATGGATTGAATATACATACGTATATGTAGGCGGTTGGTGAAATATCTGGAGATTATGTTGCACTTTCACGTCAAAAAAAGGTAAGTAAAAAATCAGGAAAATGTAATCCTGCGATTATTTTCCCAAAAAATGATCCTAATTCATGAAAATTTTTATAATAAACTGCTCAAATACGGATATTTTTGTGCTGAAATGTACAATTTGAAATTTTGAAAACAAACCAAGCTTGTTTTTGTAGCCATCAATACAACGTCACAATATGAAATATTTCGTAAAGTTCCTTGATACAAAGTTGACGAAAATTTATTCATGGGTAAATGAGATGTGGACCGGTAAGTCTGGTCTGTCCATGCCAAAATGGCTAGGATTTATGGGTTAATAGCAAATTTCTAGTATTAGGGTATCATGTCCTTTCATTGGAAGACATCAAATCCTTTTGCTACTTCTGAGTGTTGGCAAACAAACGTAAAAATGTGAGAGCAACTGCAAGATGTTACATCTCATGAAAGGATTATTCAAATAAAAACTTATTGTTTAAGCAATTGAACAAAAAAATACGCCACTAACTCTTTCGAAGTGCCTTTCAAATTTTACATCCATAGATTACAAATAATTGCGACATCCAAATGGGAATTAAACCTAGAGTTGGTGATTTCAATAGAACGCAAAATTCAATTATAACTCAAAAGTTCCACGAGCAATCAAAGGAATATTGAAAGCTTCATAGTGTCACAGCAACAATCTTTCTCTATCTTCATTTCAATTTTGATTAATTGTGTAATGCAAAGCGTAAATTTTACGAAGTAATGGAAAAAAATTGACATATCACACTTACTTTACTTTATCTCCTTAAGCAACAAAACAATGCCTAATATTTGAATGATTCAAAAGAAACAAATTAAAGTCCGTATGTTAAGCAAAAACAACAAATGCACTTTTTTGAACGTTGCTCTCCTTTTTAATAGCTTTCAAGTGCGGTATCAGGAATTTTTACCGTACTGTTTTCGATTCCAATAAATTTGTACAAAAACTGAAGCACCGATGATATATTTTTCTGGAAATTCTTCTTATTTACATCTCCATCTCCAACATATCTAGAGACTATTGGACACTCTAAAGAAGCACAATAGTTACCCTGTTACAATCGAATCATAGATCAAAGGGCACGAAAACAATTGCACTATAACTTATTCCTGGAGTGCTTTCTATTGTACTAACGTTTATTTGCCAACTATTCTCATTTTTGGGTTGTCTTGCAGCACTACCGTAAATCTTAATTAAAATCCTACACCTAGTCCTACACCTCACGAACACTTTGCTTCTAAACGAATTTCTTAACCGATTTAGTTTATTTGGTAATATATGTAATTATCCTTATGTTTAACAATTTATCTAAACCAATGTGCGTTTTGAAAGCTTAATGTGCGTTTTGAGAGCACCTTCAAGTCCTCGAGAATCCAGGCAAGTTCAAACAATGAAGTCCACATCTCTTCTCTCTCGGGCTCCTTCATTGTTTAATTTGCTTCCCTCTGATATCCGTAGGGAATACGTAGGCCTTGTTGATCCGGTAGCATATTTCAAGTCAGACTTGGACAAACTTTTAGATAGGATTCCAGATCAACCCTACATTCAAGGACTAGCTCGGTCTGTCCACTCAAATTCGTTGGTGGACCAAAAATATCATATAAAGATAAAGAAGAGGAAAAAAATAGACGAATTATAACCTTTCATTTTAATAGTACTGGGGATTAAATTCCCTGTAGCGGTTAGAAAAGCCTGTGAAAAAACAAACCAAACCCAAAAAAGGTGAATATCTAACCGATTGAGAGCTGTACGTTATAGTGCTTCAAAATAACCATGATTTTCTTCATGATTTTCCTACAACGACCTGGCCCATGGCACAGACTTTAATTCTGACTAAATATATCATTGAAATTAAGATCAAAGAATTGTAATTTCAGCCTTCTTTCTCGACTATTGTCGGTGTCATATGGCGACAGTTTTTAGAAGAACATTTCCCGGAAAGATGAAATGGTCCGCAACTTTCCGTGTCAGCTAGAAATGGTCACAGCGACGCCAATGTGTTCATCAAGGCCTGAAATCAATTTGTGATTGTTGTGGAGACTGATCTACGTATTTGGAGATGACAATCTGGACTTTAAATCTCGGAGCAAACACTATTATTTGAAAGGCAAAAGGGTGTGCTTCCTTAGGGGGAAGGACTTGCTAAGTGCTATATCTAGCATTGTTTTATCTGCCGCTTGAGGAGGGCTCAAAAGGCCTATTTATCAGTGGGATATTTGCACCATTGACTGATATTTGCCTGCACCATTGACTGATATTTGCCTGCACCATTGACTGATATTTGCCCTTGCTGAGTGAGCCATAAGATTATTTGTTCCATACTTTTAGATTCGGTTTGGACCAGATTTTTTAGCAGTTTAGGTTAGTTTTTGGTGGTTTCAGAGTCCTCATCCTGCACAAAAGGGGTTCACTCTGACTGAAAGAAAAAAAATACTTGGATGTGAGGCCGCTTCATTAACAGCATATTCAATGCGACGAGCTATCAAGTGCTGTATCTTTAACTGATTCAAAATTGGTCAACGAAGACTGCCATGGATCTTTTTGCTGATTTTAGCTAGTTTGGTTTTATTTCCTACAATTCTTATTTCTAATTTGTGATGCATTTGACAATTTCTTTCTGAATTGCCATTTTTGGTCTTAATTCAACCCTAATTAACCCTAACCTTTAAGTAAGCCTATATTCAAGGACTAGCCGGATCTGCCAAGTATAATTCGTTGGTGGATCAGATATTATATGAATAAAGAGTTAAATAACATTTATCCGTTTTTTTGGTCTTGAATTGCTGGGAATCCCATTCCCACTATTGGTAATGTAGTTATTTTATTTACCATTTTTGGGCCTAAATGGCCTTTTTTGGCTTGAAATCCCTTATTACATTTTGCTTTTTCCTCAGAGGAGCTTGTTGATGAAATTACTGAAAAATATCGCTTTTCGCACCAAGATTAGGATGATACTTTTGGGTTCTTAAAAAAAAACATGACAATTTTGAAGTATGGCCACTTTTCAAAATGCACAAAATATGTACCACTTTCTCTTCCGATTTGGCAAGTATGGACCGCAATACATCCTTCTCCAGACCAAAGTAAAATAATCCACACTTAGCCATACTGTATACAAAAGCTTGAAATTAGTGCAATACAAATCTACGTACAGGCTATGTATAGAATTAGGTAGGATAAGGAATGCTGATTGCTACTTGAAGAAATCGAGATTATGGCCGCAAGTATTGAACACCAGCTGCTGTAAGACCCTTGCCGTATGAACTCAATGATCTAACAGCAATTACAGACCTGGTGTCAAACGTGTGCCTCAGATGACGCACTCAACCTATGTAATTCCACGTAGAATTTGGCTAGTTCTCATCTCAAGGACTGGCCTTTACTCGCCGATTAGGCCTGTCAAGATGAGAAATGATTTTCCTCTTCCATACGTAGATTGGACAAAACTCATTAACACTGAGTATGACAATTCTGATGGGTTTCTCTCCCTCTCGACTTGAGAAGGATTTTGGGTAAAGAAAATAGTTATTGTGAATGGAGCCTCCCCTTAACTAAATTGGAAAACGGACAGCCGGACGGACTTTCCTCGAACAAACACTCGCGGAGAAGAATGGTTCTTGAAGAGGGCAAGTATCTGATTTCCACCTAATTGATAGGCTACCATTTAGAGCTAATTGTTCAACAATGCAATTGAACCAAGCAAGTCATTTGTAAGTGAATAGGGTCGTCGAAATGATGCTTGCATAATATGTTCAAGACCATTTAGTGAATGACACTTTTTGGGTGGCTTCGAAAATGGAGTACTTTCTGTGTAAGGAGCCATTTATGGGATAATCACCTTAACAAGGAATGCGCTATTGGCGTGAAATCATTGGTCTTCGATTGAAACACGACGATCTTGGCAAGACATGTCGTACTTGGGCAAAAACAACGCACGATTTATGTACGAGCTGAAAGAACTTCAGATCATATTTTCAAAGGCCAAACAAATTAGGAGCCCTCGTCAATAGATGGTTTTTCATGAGGGCAAAAAGCCAGTGTCCAAGGATGACAATGGCATTTGACTTTCTCGCCCACGCCATCACTTTTGAAGCTTCTCGGTAAACTTCACATGCATCATCCATTCATTCACTCATCCATCCATCCATCCATCCATCCATCCATCTTTCCATGGGTCCGACCAAGCAAGCAACAACCATTCCGATCCAACTAAGGAATGTCGCGACAAACCTCCATCTAAGGAGGGCGAAATTCGTCCATTTTCCATACCATGGAGTAATAATCATCGTGCTAATAAAGCCAACCGAGTGAACCGAGTGCCAAACAGTCACCGTCTTCACATGCATCATCCATTCATTCACTCATCCATCCATCCATCCATCCATCCATCTTTCCATGGGTCCGACCAAGCAAGCAACAACCATTCCGATCCAACTAAGGAATGTCGCGACAAACCTCCATCTAAGGAGGGCGAAATTCGTCCATTTTCCATGCCATGGAGTAATAATCATCGTGCTAATAAAGCCAACCGAGTGAACCGAGTGCCAAACAGTCACCGTCAGGCCATGCACTTGCTCTCTTGTATGTAGACTTGTATAACGAACCAGAGGGAGTGCGAGAGCGAAAGACGAGGCCTCAAAATAGTAAAATGCCATTGCCCATAACCTAGATTGGCCTATGCATGTATGCCTATGTAGATAGTGGGTACTTTTACCAAAGGCGTATAGAAAATGAGAAGATTAGTTGCATGCTAAACTGATTCGGTGGAAGCCGTGCCGCGGGGAGGTCCCTCTTGCATTCAGTCCAAATTCACGACTGTACGCTCGTCGAAGCTGTATTACCTCTGGTCCCACAGAGCTACAGAGCTCTCGGTCATGGGCGCAAATCCAATGAAGTCGCGACTAGTACACGAGATCCATTCGACGAGAACCCGCTAGCATCCCTTAAGCGCACGATGGGCTGGCAGTGAATGTACCACTCGTTCAAGTTTTGTCGTATGCACGTCCATTCTTTCCTTCATCCGTGCTTGAGATCGAGATGGGATGGCCAGTTTGCCAATGCTCGAAGTGATTTCAGCTCATAGGACTCATGAATCGCGGACGGACATCGGCACACTACTGACTGGTGAGAGAGGATGTGCGTGTTGGCCAAGGAAAACCTTCCAACCTTCCATCCCCAAGCTTTAGGTATCGTTCAACACGGGGAGATCCAGGGAGGAGGGAGAATGTGAGAGAGAGACACACACACACACACACACACAGAGGGGGACAGATAGAGAGAGTCGGCACGTCCAAGAACGAGGACGAAGTCTACCGTCTGTAGATGGGTGAATGGGTGGATTGTGGAGTAACGAGTGGCGCTTTGGCACGACGAGTACCTTTACTCTTTGGTGGAAGACTGCAGTCGGGATTGAGCGCTCTTCATGGCGAGAGTGGTGTGCGTGTGCATTATTCATCATCAAAATATTATTGCCATTCACCGCCCTGTTGGTGCGTTGTGTTTGCCAACAGAGGTTCGTTCCAAGTCTGAACTGATTTTCACCGCTCACCGCCCAACCGCTAAGAAAGCCGTTAGCCGAAACGATCCATCTTCATAGATATTATTGTTCCTTTGCCTTGAAATCTCCCCACTCAGGCATGCTTTTTCTATTGAGCCAATATCAAGAGGCCTGAAGCGTTTGAAGCGTTACGCCTGGGCCTGGGAAATGGTGCGAGTGTATCTATCCTTTGCTGCCCATCAAATCTCAAATACCATGCGTGAACACTTCTAAGCACATTCTCATATACAGTCTCTACATATTTTGTGTGGGCATGAAAACAAATGTTGAGTGTCAAGTCGGAGTCCAAGTGACAGTGAATTGAAACGACGAACTGCCAGCTTGAGAAGACGAAGAAGAAAAAGACCGGACGAAAGAACGAACGACACTCATGTCAAGTCAATTTGCGCCGAATTCAAGACAAAAGCAAATATTGCACGTCGTAAGCAGGACCTGACTGTTCAAATCCTGAATAAGTGGTGAAGGCCACAAGCAATGAATGATTAAAAATTGCCGCAAAGGCAGACATTGCTGGCGAGATTTGCCTTATCGTGGCGATAAAAAATTGCTCGTCCTTAATCTCAGATTAACGATGATGATTTAGTGTTGGTAGTCAGCCCCTGATTTCATCCTCTCTTAGAACAACTCTGTCAATTTCGCCTGAGCTAGCGAGTTCAAGGTAGTGAGGGTGTCAGTCAGTCAGTCAGTCAGTCAGTCAGTCAGTCGGTGAGTAGCGGGTGGGTGAGGGAGTGCATTGGGATGCAAGCTCTCTCGTTCGTCTTGCCGAGATTCGTTTCGAGGGTGAAGAGTGATTTCCTCTGCGGTGTTTTGACTGATTATGTGGACTCACATCCTCGTTTGGGCCCCAAGGAGGATTGATTAGTGGAAAATGGCCAGTCTCGTAACAAGCTTGTTGAAGATTGGGACTCGGACGGACGACCACAACTATGAGATTAACGACTCTTAAAGAACTCTCGTCAGACTGTGGCAGAGCTTGAGATAAGTCTGAGCAGGAATTCGGATTGCTGAACGAATGCATCCCACCCTTTGCTCCTACATACAACTGTACGTACAGTCGGTCGGTCCATGGACGGATTGGAAGAGGCGAGCATCCACCGAATTGCAAGAATTCAACCCGGGTGTGCCCCGTCCATCCGTGTGTGTCCAACGAACACAACGTAATCGTTCTGAAGTGAAGTCATCAACGAACTCGTTGTCGACGACGACATCTCCAACTGCGGCAACAACATCATCATCATCATCATCATCGTCGTTTTCATTTTCATCCTCATCCCCCTTTTCACGCCTGATCCAGTGAGTGCCATCGGATAAGCTCTTCAATTTCCTCTTTTAAGGCATTCTTCTTCAACTCCCAGTTTCCCAGTAACTCTCAAAGCTATTGACTTCAAGACGAGCACGAACATTTGGAAGTCGGGGCTCAAAAATAAATTCCACCCCATTGCGTTACCCTCTTCAGTTTGGATCCGTCGGGAAACGAACCCTCGTTCATTTTGCCCCAAACTTGTCGAGAGCGAGATTTGCTGTCCGCCTGACGCGGCGCTCGCCATTCAAAAGCACCCCGGGTTTGGACTGATCTTGGAAACAACAAAAACGAACAAAAAAGCTCGTTCTTCAGTCGATGCATGTAAAACGTAGGTCGTGAAGCGGGAAGTTTCCGCTTTTCCCCAGTCAAACGACTATCTCCATCCATCCAGTGAGCACACATAGGAATACATTTTCCGTGCATTCACGTTACACGAACAAGTGTCGTGGCTGGGATGAGAGCATAACAGAGGAGCCAAAGAAAACAGCACCAAGCCAGCGAGCGAGTCGTAAACGATCGTCGGATTTTCGGGAATCAGTCCTCTCATCTGTGGTTTATTGGTGTTGCACACGAACAACGAACAATAGCGGTGTTCAGAGATCGACTTCAAGTGTTTGCACACACGGACAAAAAATCGAGGATGACGACCAGGATGAGACGACCAGAGTGCTGGTGGTGCATCGTGGCTCTTTGAATGAGACGTGCTCGTCAATCCAGAGCAAGAGACACATACACAGATTCACATTCACTAGGATCGAGGTGATACACCGAGAGCAAATATCAATCAATTTTACACTTCCAGCCAGAAGAGCACCGACCTCCTGGCAACGGTGCTACTACGTTCATGACGTGGCAGCCCAGTGCCAACTTTGAGTTCAGAGAGGCTCTTTCTTTCCATGTTTCTCTCGCTCTCCCCTCCCCCCTTTCGTACATGCAGTACATATTACATAGATAGATACATACATACATAGCCGTGTTAGCCGCCGTAGGTTGTCCACAAGGTCCTCGATGTTCTCATTCTCGTCAGTCTGAGCAATTAGGGCCAGCAAACAACCCAAAGTTCAACAAAGCGACCCAAAAGACTCTCCCAAAGAATCAACAGTGGAGGGGGAACACCAACGAACGAGCGAACGAAGGAACGAACAACGAGCCACGATCTTTGTTAGGGCGGTGAATTGGTACCCATTTTCTGGTTCATCTGCCTCCACGCTCAGTTGCCTATTATTGTCCATACGTAGTGGACATTGTACATGTGCAACGAGAGCTTCGTTCCAGGACAACGGAATTGGCATAACTGGCATCGTGAGTGCATCGCCAACCGACCACCCGTTTCACTCTTCTCGACTGTAAATCATAGTATTCATGTAGCTCCGTGGTGTTGTGCGGACAATACGTGTGCATGTGAGTGTGTAGATCAGATTTCAGTCTCCAGTCTCAGTCAGAATGAATAGATTCGAGTGTGATTATGAAAAACTTGGATTTGGAACTGAACGAGCTGACGAGGCATCTACGTAGAACGGAGGATAGAGGAGAGCCGTCATCCACATAGTCAAGGATTCTTGTCGAGAGGCTTGGAGCTCGGTCGCGACGTTTTGCTTCTTTTTTGATCGTTGAAGTGCTCTTCCTATCTAAATGTAGTGCTCGTAGGTAGTACAATACGATAGCATTCGCGTGTACCGCACACTCATACATACGAGCTCAAACTTTGGCAGAATCAAAGATAAGAGCCTCACCGACCAAGGGGGACTCGAGTTGACGGGCGAGTTGAGCCTGAATTGTGAATAAAGAAGAAGACTTGGCCGGAAAAAGTGAATGTTGATTTGAGAGACGCACAAAATCCACCTCCGTCTTAGGAAACCAGGAAGATTGCCGCGGAAATTTGCGTCGTCTCACTTCATTGTATTTGCATCTGCCAACAACATTGTTATCCTGGTCGAGGAGAAACGAACTCATTCCCGCTCCATCAGGCGACTGTGACTTCGACGAACACTCACCTTGGCCTAAGTGGGGCAAAATTTTCGCAGATGTCTTCTAATGGAAGTGAAGTACGCCAGAAATCCGACCACCACAACCCCACTACTGCTATTACTGCACTACTACTACTACTACTACTACCACCACCATCACCTTCATCAGCTCCATCAGTGCTTCCACCATCACAATCGTTCCATTAGAATTGTGCGCCTCCTCTCGTACACGACCGAGTATTACAGAGTGTTACAGTAGAAAGAGCTCCAGCTCTACTTTTGAGAAGTTGGTGTCCACATTAACGGGCAATGAGAGTCATTTCTTCTCGCTCGGGAATCCACGGGGCGTCCAACTATTGAATTGTGGGGCATACTATACGCTGCCATCTCACACCTGCGGTCACCTCACAAGACCTGAATTAAAATGAATGGAAACCGCCCCCAAGTTTGTCGAACACTCATTCCGAGAGAAAACACAACTGTCAATGGAGCTCAAGGTCGTGCGCCCATGAATAACCCCGCCCCTTAAACAAACCTGAAAAATAACAAAAATATTGACGGAAAATCCCAAATGGTGAAGAAAAACTGGCGTTTCGTGAATCAGCCCAGTGAACGCATGGCTGCATTTGTGAATTTGAGAATTTGAGAATTTGAATCTGTGATTCTCATCACCTCCTCCAACAACATGGGTTTGCTGGCTCTCGAATTCTCGGATTGTCTGCTCGATTCTCCCTACTTTCGGGAGAACCTGAAAGCCCACGAACGCCAACTGGATCAATCATCCAATAACATCAAAGACATTGTGAAAGACATTCAAGACGTGATGGAAGCGGGTAAAACGCTCTCCAAAGCGAAGCGGAACTTGGCCAATAGCCTGGCCGACTGCCGCCTCGAGTGCATTGGCTCCAAACTGACCCATGACGAGATCGTGATTTCCAATTCCATGCGCGAGTTGGGTCGGTTCTTTTTGTCCTGCGAGGATGAGATGGATCGAATGCTGGACCAAGCTCAAGAGAAGTTCGTCGCTCCTCTCGAGTCCTTTCGGAAGGAACAGATTGGCTCGGTCAAAAAGAAGCGGAAAGAGTTCGAGAAGCACACCGCCAAGTTCTGTGCGGCTCAAGATCGTTATGCGGGCTTGAGCTCGAAGAAGGAAGAGAGTCTAGCCGAGGCGGCCGAGATCGTGCGACAGGAGCGGAAAAGTCTGAACGGGGCCTCCCTCGAATACGTGTACCTCATGCATGTGGTTCAAGAGCGAAAAAAGTTTGAATTTGTCGAAGGCATTCTCGGGTTCATGCAAGCCTGGACCATGTATTATAAGCATGGTCACTCGGTCACCTCCGACTTTGCCCACTACATGATGGATTTGAAGTCTCGCGTCCAGAAAACGCGTGAGAATTTCTCCCCCACGATCGAGCGTTACGATGACTTGAAGGAGAAAATGAGGGTGGCCTCGCACGACCCGGGGCTACTCAATCGCATGTACACTCGGCAAGGCTACCTGTACGTCCAGAACAAGAAGACCAACATCAAGATTGGATCGCAATGGACAAAATATTTCTGTCAATATCAGGCTCAACCCAAGCAGTTGATCATGATTCCGTACAATCAACTGACGGGAAAGATCACGACCACAGAGACGATCCGGGTTCACGAATGTCAGTGCAAGGATGAAACCGGCGAGAAGTTCAGATTCATCGTCACAGGAGACGATCTCAGCGAGCAGCAGGTAAGCAAACCAAGCAAGGCACGGCGAAACAAAGCTACAAAGCAACACACACACACACACACACACACGCACAAACACACACTCTCATATTGGTTGGGAGAGGTCAAAATCTCACTGTGCAAAGGTCAACGAGAATTTCGGGGGATCAATTGAGGTAAGACGTGTGTTGTCGGTACCGCCACGAGTTAAGCAGGTCTAGCTAGGTCATCATCCTTGGGTCGTTCATTGTGTTGAGACAAACGATGCCTTCTAGATTCTTCAACAGCGAGGAGGATATCCAATTTAGGAGCCAATATAGTACCACCTCACCTCTCTCATTCCCTCGATTGAACGCTCTTGCCCATCATTACTTGGGACGCGAACGAGATAAATCGATGCGAGTGGAAATGGAATTTCTTGAGATTACGCTATCAGTTTGTGTGTGTGTGTACGTGTGTGTGAAGTGAGTATACTCAGAGCAGAGTATTCGCGTCCGTGCTACGATGTGTCTCTTACTGGCCAGTCAGTCAGTCAGTCCGTCAGTCTCCGGCAAAGACAAAACGCTTGAGCTTGAGCTTGACATTTCTTCTTCTGAATGAAACTCGTTTCCCATTCGCGTGACAATGAAGCCGTTTTACCACTCGAATTGGGAGTTTTTATTACTTGGGGGATTAGTTAAGTAAACAATGAAAGGACTCGGCAAGAAATGTGACAAAAACAGACACAAAGTCAATTGAATGCTCGAGGCGCCAAAACTAATAGTTGTCGTGGTAGTCTTTCACCATTTCAGTCGACTCCGATCCAAAAAGGAAGGGTCTCACGGCCAAGGAGAAAACATACAATTATTTTAATAGTCGAAGGATGACTCCGGGGTTTTACTTGGAGGAAATTACTTTCAGCAAAAGCCGACAGGTAATCAAAGTTATGGAAATGAGAGAGTGCGTGGAAGGTACCGAGCACAGTGGACTACTATACCGGTATGTAAGGGACTAAGTTTTGGGTTCTGCTAGAACGCAGGAGGGGCCAGCCAATCCCCGGGCTCTCTATTACGTATTAATATCTCAACTTTCGAAACGAGAAGAACGATGGCAATAACAAGCCATCAATTGTCTCCTGGGGGAGCTAACAAGGCCTGCGAGCCGGAGATTAGCATAAGTTTATGAACGTTTTAATGACGTAAGATTTGGCAGAGCTCTCATCGCTCGCTTGGACTGTTCAATCAAATCGTTCTTAATCAATTGCCGTTTTTTGGCTAGTCGGTTAGATGAAGGAGAAGGCATGTTTGAATCTTGAGGGCAATATTAATTATCTGCCTTGTATCATGAAGTCATACTTTTTGCGCCTCTCAATGAGTATCAAGTGTATACTAGTCAGTGGTCTACGAGATACGAATACGTCGTACATGGCATTCGTTTTGTTCTCATGCTCAAGTCGTCGTTGGTTGGCTTTATCAGGCTATATGTAACTACCCAAGCGAATGGGAGAGAGATAAACGTGCATAACATCTAGCTCCGATCTTGGTCGGCTCCCCCCTCCCCCCCCCTTCAACCACGATGGGACCACTAAAATAGCCAACCACCTTAGTACCGATGAGCCCTTGGAGGAATGCATACTGCATTGCTGCTACCTCCCTGGGCGACCCTTCGAACCCATTTCTAAACCAGATCTCATTGTTTCCAGGGCCCTGGACAAGTCATCACACACACATTCCAAGCCATGTCGGATTATGAGCGTAAACAATGGGTTGAAGCCATGGGTGGAACCTGGCCGAATGTGAATTCATTGCAAAGAATTAAAGCCGATAGTGTCGAAGACAATTTGAACAGTTTGGCATTCGTATTTCTGAAGGATTGCCTGCGCGAACTCGAGGCTAGGGGTCTCAGCGATCATGGGTTGTACCGTGTCGGAGGAGTCGTGTCCAAGGTGAAGAAACTGCTCGCTCTCGGCCTCGAACCCAGTAGCTCGGGCGAACCACGCCCCCTTGATCTCAGCGACCCCAAGCAATGGGAGTCGAAGACCATTGCCAGTGCGATCAAGCAATATTTCCGAGACCTCTCGAAACCATTGATGACTCATCATTTATACCAATCCTTTGTGGAAACGGTGAAGCACGAGAACGAAGAGGACCGATTGGAAGATATTCAACGGGTCTTGCACAGTTTGCCCACGGCTAACAGAGAAATCCTGAAGGTTCTGATTCGTCATTTGCATAAAGTCGCTTGTAATTCTGATAAGAATCTGATGACTGCCAGCAATCTGGGCGTTTGCTTTGGGCCCACGCTTCTCCGACCTAAGGAGGAGACAGTAGCTAGTATTATGGACATCAAGTTCTGCAACGAGGTGGTCGAATTATTGATCCACAACTGTGATCGCTTCTTTCTCCAACAGAGCCATCATCACAATGCAGTCAATGATGCCGTATCATCTTCATCGCTTTTGTCGTCTGAGCCAAACCAAGCAGGGTTGGTACCCTTGGCGCATAATGGGCAAAACAATCGGAGGAAGTCCTCTTCCTCGTCGAACTCGAGCCCAAGCTCACAACGGCAGACCACGGCCAATTTATCGCCCCCAGATGGAGCCGAGGTGGCGGCGCGTTCTTCCTCTACGTCGATGAATGGCTCTAGCCCTTCAATCTCGGCAAGTAAAGATGAACCTGATAGCTCAAGGGGATCATATCACAAGCGAACAAAGTCCTTCAGCTCGGTGAGCCATTGGTCAATACGATCTTTGCCGGATGAAATTCGAGAGTTCAGAAACAAATCTGTCACCCCCACTCTACCTCAGAAGTCTTTTACCAATGACCGGCCCAGGTCGAAGAGCCATCAGCACCACGAGCCCCTTACTCCGACACCTTTGATTGAAAAACAACGATCTTTACCCCCAGCCAGTCCTTCGTATGAAAGCTCCTCCAACCAAGATGACCTCATGGCATCGTTGGAGATGATGAACACATTGGCTGCTGATTTACCTGCCACCAATGCATCACCTCTTACTCGTGAATCATCTTCCTCTTCTGGACATCCTCCTCCTATCAATGCCTCCAATTATTGCCCATTGAGACGAAGTCGGACAATCCAAGCCTCCCACTCCCCGACTCTGAGCACCCATAGGGAGATTCACAAGAAGCCCCCTTTACCCAAGTTGTCACTATCTTCCTCGTCATCGTCTTCCAACCCTGTGCTAGAAGACTCTACCTTTTCCTTTACAACTGGAGTTGATTCGCCATCCAACCAGCAGCAGCACCACCACCGTTATCCTCACAACCAACAGCAACCACAACAACAGCACCAAAACCATCATATCAGCTCATCTCATAACAATTGTATTTCGTCTGACTCCGGGTCACCCAAAACCACCAGATATCTTCCTGGGAGCCGAAACTACTTTGACACTACTAGTAGTAACTTGCTGACAAATGAAGGCGGTTCACCCAATGACGAGGGTTCTGGCCCCGGTCTTGGCATGAGTAATCATCGTCCGACCAAACACACTGAAGCCCTATTCAGCGCCACTAATCCACCCACGATTCCAACTCGGAAATACCACACCATCTTCGTCTCGGAATCGGCCCTGAAGGACCATTTGGCCAAGATTGAAGGAAAGTCTTCATCCGCTCAAATGGATACACGTATGATGAACAAAATCAGTTCGCCTTCACCCACTGGGGATAGTGGGATTGCGGGATCCCCGCCGGTGAAACCCAAGCAATCCGATAACTTATCATCGCAAGAGCAAGAAAGTGATATTGATGCGGTCTCCATAATCAGCTCTGCCCTCTCGGTGGAATCAGATACCAGCACAAGTAAGGGTTCTAAATATGAAAACACTGGATGTCTCAGCCAAACCCAACCTCATTTCTCTGAAGATCGAGACGGCGACGACGAGGCCGAGGATGAAACTGAGTCAATAAAAGAACAGAAGAGGAAATCCGTCAAATCCGAGACAAGCTCTATCGAACTTGACTCCTCCGATGAGGATAGCAGTAACAATAGCAATCACAATCAAAACCCTCATGCTCTTCCTCCTCCACATTATCAGAAACAGCATCAGCACCAACAACAACGGCAACAACAGCAAGCTGAGGAGAGCAATTCAGAGGATGATGGACCGCAACCAAGTGGACAACCTCATTCTGATTTGATTGTTGTCAGAACTTGCACTAAAGTGCCCTCTGAGCCTCTGACAAGAGCTCATATCCGCTCCCCTCGAAAACTAAATGTTCATCTCCAAAGTGCCCGTTATCGCGACAGTGGGCCTTACGACAATGTATTTGATGATGAGTGGACAGATAAGACGGAATTGAGTCAAATCCTTACTCACGGGCAGACCAGCAATGTGTGAGTGAATGCTCTACTGAGGACGGAAAGTCCCCGAGAATGTGTGGCTCCCTTCAAAATGGGCGAAGATATTGAATCAAGATAACTACTCCACCGCAGTCCATAGACTGGTTGAGCTTCGCTGGGATGACTCATTCACTCCGTCAATTCACTTGTCTAGTGCACCTCACTTCGAGCTATTACAATATTTCGTGCCCTGCTATTATGGAGGCCTTTTAATCTTTGACTGGGTTGGCAGCCTGTTGCCTTGAAGAAGAAAAAAACGACCCATTGCCTCCTGATAATCGCTGGTGGGATTCCATTCTAGGAAAAGCATCTCCACACAAGCCGAGGCCAAATCTTCTTTGAAAGGTTCAATCTACCTGAAGAACCGTACACATCATGAATACAATAATGAAGAAGACATTGGCCCTTTTCAATAGAGCGGCAAAACTGATTTGAACAGCGCAAAGAAGCTTGCTTATCATTCATCTGTCAAGATTGGTAGGAATCGATCTCGACTGCAAAAACAAATTTTATCAGATATCCACTTGTGGGCACTGAGACTAAATGCATTTCAAAAATAAAGCAAAGATTATTGTCAGAAATTAAAAGAGAACTCGTCATCTAGCATTATGAGGCTATTTGTCTATCTTATTCTACATCTGAATTAAAGTGTAACATGTTACGAAGTTTGACGAGAAGCATTGCTAACCATGGTTCAAAGAGTTCATGGTTCCATTTCGGGACTTTACAATGGTACCGCAAGTAATATAAGCTAGATGCATTGGCTAGTGATGTTTCCTAACTAAAATAACCACATTTACTTTCGACTATTTTGGCAATATTAACAAGCAATATTTTCAGCAGGGCAGTAGTACCGAAATTACAGTAATTCGTTCCTTTTTTCGAAAAAGGGACTGTTGTAATCCCATTACAAGGTAGAATGGTGTAATTGTAACGACCCAAAGACGCAAAATTACTCGTTACTCGTTCTTTTCCACCATCCACCGTGTGACGTGATCATGGTTTCAAATCTTATTAAATTGTATTGCTCTATTCTCGACATTTTCTCAATCGCATTCTGTTGGATTAAAAGACCTGATTTAGAGCGCAGTTGACACACGGTTTTGAGGACAGTGTCAAATAAAACCTATGTCGCAAAACCAGTTTTTAGGGCTAATTTTTAGAATAATACAATACAATCGTTGTTTTAATGTAACCCAAGTTACCTTAACCTACAAAACTATCTAATATATCAAAAAACAACTTTTAAAAAGTGACCTTCGCCGCTCATGTCTCAAATTTCAAAAAATCTCTAAGGCATGATTTCTCTATATGATTGATACTGTTTTAGACATAAAATAGTTCAAAGTTTTGAAATCAGTGATTTTACAATTATGAATTTCCATTGGTTTGGCCAGTGCCTTGGTTTGGCCATTGAGGTCTCAATTTAACTAGAGGTCTACCAAATTGTCGCCGTATATCCCAATAGGCTTTGATCTCATTAGGAAACGGGGCTAAAACGATGAGTTAGGCCTGACCTTGGATCGGTTTTCACCTTCCATCCTGTTTAAGAGGTTACTGCTGATCATTTCCAGTTAATTTAGTCCAATTTTCACGTATATTGTTTATAATTCTAAATGATTGACATTGGAATTCTAGGATCGTGTAGTAGTTGGCCCCTTTTTCGCTCTGTAGTTAATAAATCACGTCTGATTCACTTTCAAGGAGTGCTTGGATGTTTCTGTGAACCATTCACATCAAAAATATTTTGGAACTTTACACGAATTCTTGTCAATTGTAATTTTTATTCGAACAAGTCAAATTTTCATCTTGTTTCACCCGTTTACCTCAACTTAACTTGGACAGTTGAAAAACTTCAACAATAGGAAAAACTCCATGGTCTGACTTGGTGTTGCTATTTTGTAGCAGTGAACGCGTTCATAAACAACTGACGTTGTTCCATGGAGCAAAATCAAAGACAACATGGCCAGCCAAACTGCATTTTGCAGGCATTGAATTTTGACATTTATTCAAATTTACATGCTTGTCCAAGCAAATAGCATTGTGGCATTGAGCCAACTTGATAGTGCGTTCACCGATTAACACCAAACATGTTCATTTTATTGTTTTGTAACACAGCTCATTCAAAATCGCTCGATTATTGAAAATTCAATGGGTTGATAGTGCATAGTTCTCCCTCCACAAAATACCCAGTTTCAGGGTGCCTGACCAAATTTTTCCTTGAATTTCCTTCACTTGACATGCCCTATTTGTAATGCAAAGCATTTTGATTGATTCAAGTGTGCCCTCACAAAACCTCATGGTGGTACTTCAGTTAGTGGTTGGCTAAGCAATGAACACTGGGGATGCTTGGGTCGATAATTACCAATTCTCAAATGACGGGTCACATAACGTAATAAGCAGGGCCAGCCAAAACTTGCATCTTGTAAATTTTGCAGAAAATTTGCATATCCCAGATTTTCTGCGAATTGATTGTATCTGCAAATTTTGCAATTTAACCTGCAATATTTAACTCTTTTCTGCAATTCATTATGCAATTTTAACCATTTCAGCGCATACATATAGATATTTTGTCAATTTACAAAAGCTTTGGTAAGTTCAGGTCCGTTTTGGAAATAAACATAGGGAGAATAAAGTATTCTAGAATATTTTTATGAATCCTTTTGTCATGAAAGTTTGGAATAGGGTAAAGATATATTGGCCCATATGCTTTGATGTGTATGGATACTAAGAGCACTATACGAGTAGTATACTGGCGCACACTGCTTTGTGTAATGCACTATAAAAAATGAGGTTTTGTCATACAAAAAGCCAGAGCAGGTTCTTGTTGAATACGGTGGCCTTTCTAGATTAATAAAAGCAGTGCAAGTTGAATAGTTCTAATGATATCTGAAGTTAGGTCTGACAGCAAATTATGCCCTTTGTTGTAAGATATTTTCAGGCAAAGTGTACTAATGTACGGTAGTGCTTTTGTTGCTACAATTTGGGTAGACTTACGCGTGTAAACACTCCTGTAATACTTAAGTAATTACAAATCTTTAGAAAGGTTGGTTTTACTCCCTTGAATTTGATTATGGTCCAGTTACACAACACAAATTATATCACATTAATTTGACGAGGAGTACCAATTCACACCTCACACACCAACACTCTTGTTCTTTACACTACTGATGGGAATTCCCAAACTATCAAGCAGCGCAAATTTCCAATCTAAGCAGTTCCCAATTTCAGCTGTACCAATTTCAAACCAAACAGCAATCTATTCAGAGACAAGGATTCCAGAAGACCTACAACTGGTGACGTACTTAAGCGCCTCTGCTTACTTCATGATATTTCATGAGTGGCTCTTCGAAAGGAGGAAATGATGTAAGCTGAAATTGATCCTCTGTGATACCTAAAAAGATACTTTGTTGAACGGGACTCATGTTAATTGTGAAGAATGTGGGGTCATACTGTTGACAATGGTCGGTTTAATTTCGAGTTCAACTTTTGTAGACCAGAATATCATGATTATCAGGGTTTCTATCTTTGCACAAGCTGTGTCTAGTTAGTAGTTTTGTAACAAAACAGATCAATTATGGAATCTGTTGTTTACAGCGCCTTTTTGTCGATTTTTTGTTATGATAGCCAAGAACAAAAAGTGGAACGTCCTTGTTCATTTGGAATTACTGAATCCTCCTATGACGAATCTTGTTTGATTCCATCGGATTTCTTCCCTAAAGGTGGCTGTGTAAAGTGCATGTCTTTTATGGCCGACTTGATTCCTATGAGCATCATAGCCATCTTATTTAATAAGATTAACAAAATAGGCCAGGAAACTTCTCTTTGCCCAAACCTTTCCACCATTGAAACGGGTCAGACAATCTGGGTTGACAGGGTAGACTCAAAAATGTTTGTAGGTCTAGTTGGGCTTGGATGGAGCTGTGCTCGTTGAGACTTGCTTTCCGTTGCCAAAAGGACACAAATTCCATGATTACAATAGTTCCCGGTTGATTAGGGCCTTTGAGCAGTGTATTCACTGCTTGATTCAGACTGTAATCGGAAATATGATTTATTAAACTCTATTGTGAGACACTTCCATAACAATTTACATGAGAACGACAATGGTTCACCTTAAATGAACGTAAAGTCGAGTAATTGACCACTTATTATGTACTACTGATCAAACTGATTTGATTATGAATTGCCGAAAGTATTGACAGAAGCTGAACAGCTGGGAGACTAGTTAGTGACTCTGAATCAGATATGATTGATACAGCCCACTCCGATTCTTAAGCTATATGCATGCAGACTAACAGTGATTTTGTTTCGTTTCATTGCCAATACATCATCAAAATTATGGGCCATAAAAATGCAACCAAAGACCTTATTTCTTGAATTAATCATTGTTCTGAACGCGCAGTGAGGACTGTTACTCAACACCACTTACATATTATTATCTCATGGTAATATTTTGCCACACTGTCACGCCAAATGGCGCCCATTACTGATGTGGAGCAAGCACCGACAGGGCAAGTAGTCCGGTGCTTAACTTGCCCAAGTAGAAACTTGCCCCAACTTGGGTTTGTACACAGACACTTGGGGGGAAAATGGTGTGGCCAAACTTACGCAAGAAGTTTTATATCAGGGCAAATTAAGTCAGCTTATACAGGAAAAGCAATAATGTGCACCAACAGTGACGCAGCAACGTGGCTTTGGTTCAATGACTGGCTTGTTTCTGGCACTCTGACTTTAGCTATGAGCAAAAAATCATCATTTTGCGGTTTTCCTCAGCTAACCGTCTGGGCTCCCTACGTTAGGAGCGGATCTCGGATTGTGTTAAACTTTCCCAAGTTCTCGTACTTGGCCAAGCTTTGCTTGTAAACAAGTAGAACTTGGGTGTCTGTGATGACTTGCTACTTGCCCTTTTCCCATCAGTAGCGCCCATCAACAAATGGTCAGGTTGACTTCTTGTCCTAAAGTCTTGGCTGGCCAAATTGGAGAGTAAAAGTCAAGACGATTTTTGCCCAAAGCTTTGAATATTCCATCAAGTTCAAATATCATAGTAAGGTGAGTTCTAACGTGAAAACAAGACCATAAGGAAGGTCTTAACCTACAAAGAGCCGTGATCTTAAAGATTTGCTTTGATGGTTTTGGACGCAAATGTAAAATATTCGCAAAGCTGAAAGATTGCACTGATTCAGGATTTCCAAAATTGGTACTTTTGATGGTTTGGATTAAGCCATATTTTGTCATGAAGGGTGTGGCTTTTGATTGGCTATTCATGCAGTTCCTTTTGGATCAGTCCAATATGAACATCACTACATTTACGCCAAACACTCTATAGAACTTACGCTTTAAGAAGAAGAAAAATATGTCCCAATTTGGCTTACCTGAAATCAGCTAAATCTGCTCCAAACAGTTTGCAAACTGATCAAGCGGAGCTGAAATTGTTGTTTGCAGCAATCTGTCATTCAAACTGCAGATTGGTCCCATCAGTACTTTACACTTCCAAACTACTTTACATTGAAGCTTATTTTTGATCCACATCTATGTGGAGTCATTGTTTTCGCTCCTTGTCTATCAGGGCGACCAAGTTTGGCTTGTTACAATTCTTCTTAATGATTTTTTTTCTTTTCATTTTGATGCTGAAATCCCTATTTCAATTAAAAAAGATGTCGCATGTTTGCTTGCATGATAGGGCAAAGCTTCGAATGATTTATGACAAATTTGATCCGAAATGGATTTAACCAACTCATATCCCAAGGTTAAAGAGTGCCTTTTGTCATTACAATGGTATTAGTGTGTTATTTCTCAATAAAATATAGTTGGCACACTGATCTTTAGCATGCTGCCAGTCTCAAGTTGGACTAAAGCACTTCAAAAAAGAAAGTACAACCATATTCAACAAATTACAATGTGAAGTATGAGGGACATGTTTCTTGATGGACTCAGGAAGCTCACATGTGATAATGTTGATCTGAATAATCTAATGAAATATTATAGCAATCGGAACCCTGACTCGATTCCGAGTTTTCACGCCTGTTTGGGCCGTTGGCACTCACGTCGAAGGTAGGGCAGTCAGAACCATTTTTAGCTGACGATAATCCTGAAATATACCACTTCCGTATCCGACTGGTCATATGTCGCATGCGTCCAACCTCACTCCCGTAGTACGAGTAAGTTATTTATTAGATCTACTTATAGTCAATATCGCTACACACCTCAGCCAGGCAGAAATACTAATCATATGAAAAAATAGGTTCAGAGAGGATTTAGAAAGTAACAAAGTGGCAGTAACATTCTAAAATGCCATATCCATGAATCAGCTTGTCTTCAAGTAATATTTGGCAGTGTCCTTGAAGATATTTCATGATCCTGTCATGATAGAACTCTTTCTTATACAGCTCATCAGTTCACTGTCTGAATCCAGGTTCTCTAGGTTGAGCTAGGGACCCTGGATGCAGAGACCCGCAGAGTTGAGTATACGTCATCAAATTCGAGGGATCTGATTGGCTGCCAATTGTCAACGAACATGGGCTTTGTTTGGAAACTGTCTCAACAGGGAGTCAGTCACTTCCAAAAAGACCTAACGTGTTTGCATGGCGTAAAAGGCAAAGCTTTGAATGATTTATGAACAATCTGATTCACCTTGGGTTCAACCAACATATTCTACAACATTAAAGTGTCTTTTGCCATTTGAATTGCATCAGTACAGTATTTCTCAATAAAATATAGCTGTCACGCTGATTTCTTGCATGTTGCCAGTGTCAATTTGGACTAAAGCACTTCAAAAAAGAAAGTACCTAGCGCTCCTAGCCCTCCACAGGGGTTGGCGTCAGACATCAAAATAATCGGAACTCTATTCCATGATAGTCACGCAACTTTTCTCAATTAAGAGCATTCCGAAAATGGCTTAGACATCGAGTGAGCTAGCATGCGCACGGCATGCATGCATACTTATAGTTTACTTGCCTGATTTGATCTCATCACTTCCATCCAACCATCGATTGCTTCATCGTTCTGAATCCCCTTCGTGTCCGGGTTCCTGTCGTCCGCGTGCGTCTGCCACCTGGGGGTGTATTGTCAGTGGTGAGCCGTCGTCAGCCAGCATCACCTGATCGCCTGTAACGCTTGATGTATTGATGTAGGGCGTCCGACCATACAACCTGTGTGAGCTTGGCCGTCCCTCCTTCCACTCCTCTCCTCTGGGACTCTCCTCTGGGACTCTCCTCTGGGACTCTCCATTGGGACTGATCCGAAGTGTCTACTACTCCCATCGGAGTGAGAATTCATCATGGTACGTTTGAACATGTCCGTGAGAGCCGTGAGAGCCGTGAGACCATGGCCAACTCATTGACTCGAGTTGGTTGGGATTTTTTAGTTAGGGGTGTAAGTCAGGATCAGGCGGGTGATTCAGTGATAGGGACCATGGACACCAATATTTTGGATCCAACTAGCAAGCACATTGGACTTGGAACCCATGTCATTGTATTATTCCTGATGTGTTTCACTTCCAGGCCGTTTTGGGCATTCAGATCGTCATCACCATGGTCATGGCCTCGGTCATGTCTAAGATCGGACCGTTCTGCTCTTTGGCCCGTTGGCTGCTCACCTCTTCGGGCTTGATCCGCTATCAGCATCCGACGGATGAAGAGCTCAAACTCCTAGCCAAGATCCCTTTGAAAGAGTCTAAGAAGAGTGGCAAGTCCGGTAAATCCGGTCGAGGCCCCAAGAAGTTCTGGCCGGCCGCCAATGGACGTGAGGCCCACCCTCATGGTGCGGAACAACTCGAGACCTTTAACGTGCCCCGAAATTTGGACCTTCAATTAGACGTGGCCCCCGTGTTGGCCGTGGATGTAGTGCAACTCCGATTCTATGTCGAATATCAATGGCTGGTGGACTTTGCTGCCCACGCATTGGGTGTGTATGGGCTGACCGAGGTCTACTTGCACTTTTTCCCGGTGCGCGGAATGCAGGAGGTCAATCTGAGTATGGTGTGGTGCTTTTTGGTGGCTGGTTTCGCTTATAAGATCTTAATCTCGCTCAATCGGTTGTACTTTCAAATGGAGGAAGGTGGTGAACGGTCTTTGGTTATTGTTATGGGATTCGTATATCTCTTGTTTGCCATGATGGTCTTGATTGTACATGAAGACACATTAGAGACCGGATTAGACGAGGCCTACGCTAGCTTCAATCAATCAGCGGCCGTGTTTCTCGCCGATAATGCTGGCTTGGACTCCAGGTAGAGTACTAACCCGCTTTGAACGAGATACAAGGAAAGCCTAATGCCCCACCTGATTGACTCTTTCAGTGGTCCGGCGTCCAAACTGGTGCTCAAGTTCTTCATCGCATTGTGGTGCGGCTCCATCGGGGCTCTGTTCACGTTTCCCGGACTGCGTTTGGCCAAGATGCAATGGGACGTACTCAAACACACGGAGGGTTCTGGTCCCAAGACCGTGCTCATTCACACCTCATTTGTGGCTCCTCTGTTGCTGACCACGCTTTGGATCAAGCCACTGAGCCGAGATTATTTGACGGATCGAGTGTTCCAGGGTATGGACGGCCCGCTTTTCACCGAAGATCAATTCGAGAGCTTCCGTTTAATTATGATCGTGGTGGTTGTGCTACTCCGGTTGGCCGTAATGCCGACATATTTGCAATCCTATTTGAACATTGCTTACTACAAAATGGAGGAGTTGAAGCAAGAAGCGGGCAAGATTAATAATCTGGAAATGCAGCGCCGTGTAGCTCGAGTCTTTTATTACTTATGTGTGGTAAGTGTAATCGGACTCCCAGTAATTCCAGGACTTGAGCACTGACATATGGTCTTTCTGAATTGATCTTAGGTAACGTTGCAATACATAGCACCCATGGTGCTGATATTATTCTCATCACTCATGTACAAAACCATGGGCGGAGGAAGTTGGACGGGTATGTGGGCCGATCTCGACAACCCAACGTCGTCGATGCCTTCCAATAATACCCGAGTGCCCATAGACAGCGTAACCTCTCAATTGGGCGACGGTCAATTCTCGTTGGCTTGGCAATCGTTGAAGCAGGTAAGCCCAAATTAAACACATATTCGTAACTCGAGGACACACCTTCATTCAGGAAAAGACAACAGCGCGATTGACACGCGGTCAATTTTGTGTCCACTTTCACGAAATCATCGTACTTTTGCTTTGATTTCAGGTGTTCACCCCCGAAGTGTTTCGAGGGCTCTTAGGCTTTTCCACGTGGTGGTGTTGCCTTTCCTGGTTTTTGTCGTCTGCCATCGGAATTCTGTACCAAACCTATTTTGACTCGTGAAAACAGGAATCTCTTCTAGGCTGTATGAATTCTTAGTCAAGATCTCAACTCTGTTAGGGCATTGGGGAATGCATCAATCCTCCCCATCATTCGAATTATACACAACACAAGCAATAATCGTTTGAAGTGGTATCGTAATAGCATATATTTTTATTATTTTTTACGCAACGCCACCCTGGACGAAGTCGACATGATTGATAAGTAGGTGCATAAGAAATGTGAAAGGGGTGTGTTTCATCCAATAGATACGTTTATGACTTAGTGTTGCTGGGCAGGGATCTTGGGCAATCCAAATTCATCCACTTGAACGCCATCTTTGTCGGGCACCGCAATACTATCTGCACCGGGTTCCTTGTCGGGTGCATTGGGCGCCGCAATCTCGTCGAGGTACGAGGAGTCTTCATCCAAGGCGATATCGTCGCCCAACGCCTCCAGCTCAGCCTCCAGCTCGTCTTCATCAATGTCTGGCACACCATAAGCCCGCCCCAATACTTCTTGAACTTCATTAGCGTCTTCCAGCATATCGGACAGATCGTCTTGCAAGTCCTGATCGAGGGAGAAACAAAAACATGAGATCAAGAGCCATAAAACATCAGAAAGGTACCAAGATAATTCAGTGCCATGGACAAATAGGGGCTAGGGGAAAATCATCGTGGGCGTTATTTTTCTCGTAAGGAATGAACCATGTAATCAAATCTTGAGGAAATGTTAAAAGATGCAGTAAATAACTCATGACTCACCTCGATTTGCTCGAGGTTGACGTTTTTGAATTCCTTTTTCATTTGTTTGACGCCCATCTTCATGGCATTAACGGTGGTCTTGGTGTCCTGGAGGCTCTGCGTGGCGTAATTGGTCTGTTCCATGTTGAAGGACTGATTGCGGAGGTTGTCGGCTTGCGTCTCGTACTGTTTCTTCTGCTTCAAAACCCGTAGAGCCTTTTGTTTGACCGCGTTTTTGGCCGGTCCATCCCGCATTTTGGCCATTTGATCACGATACTTCTTCAACTCGCCATCCAACCGGGCGATTTTCTTGTCCACACCCTCAGCTCGCGTGTCTACCTAAAAGAAAAAAGACACAGTTCATCAGCCGGGTCGAAGTTTTAAGAGATAGACTGAAATATCGGATACGACAGGATCTGGTAAAATTGGCAATCTCCTCCGAACTCGATGCTTTCCGTTTCAATTTCTCGGAATTCGCCAAATTCTTGGTTGATATGACCATGGACAACGGTACACTGGACATATTTGACGCCGAAAAATGTAGACACCATTAAACTGAACCTTCTGACCAGAAATTGAAAGACATGAGGCGGCTTTACACTAGGATGGAAAACCGAGATCGAATCCGGTTTGAGGATGAAAGTAAAACTAATTCTGGGGCGAGTTTTTGGTGTATGAGTCTTTTTGTTCGACTTGAGTACAATGAAAGAAAGGCCTTTTGCCGAACTCGCCCCAGCACTACTTCAACTTCAATCCTCAAACCCGATACAATCTAGGTTTTCCATCCTAGCGTAAAGCCCCCCTTAGTCACGCTAACTAAGCCACGCAAATTCACTCGCCATACATAGACATTCAAAATTATAGGGAGAAAGTATATAGAAGAATTCTCGTCAACCCGTTTTTTCTAAGATTCAAGCTTTTAGCCGTCCAAGTCTAGATTGAGCTTAACAGATCATACAACATGGACGAACAAAGAAATTGACTGGCGCGAATAAAAAGTTACGAGGGAGATGAATTGGTGTAAAATTCCAAAATATTTTTGTTTGATGTCAGTGGTGGCCCGAAAGAGCCAAGCACTCCATGAAAATGAATCTAAGTTGTTTTACCCATTCTCTGAGCGAAAAAGAGTCAACTAACTATTTCACGATCCTGGAATTCTAATATCAATCCTCTTGAATTATGAACTGTTCAATCAGTGAAAACTGGAGCAAAATGGCTGGAAATGATCAGCAGTAGCCTCTTTGAAAGGATGGAGGGTGAAAACCGATCCAAGCTCAGGCCTAAATCATCGTTTTAGCCCCGTTTCCTCATGAGATCAAAGCCTACCGGGGTATACGGCGACAATGTGGTAGACCTCCAGTTCCATTGGTACCTCCATGATTTGACCCATTGTTTCGAGTTCCAGCCTCCGTTCAATTGGAGAGTCCGGCTGAATGGAGGATATTCTCGAGACGTGTAGCCGTGGGTAGACCCATCTGTTGAGCGCATTTGTATTTTGAGACAGATCAGAACCCCCTTAGCATTGATCGACTCTAGGGACCCTGCCTGGGGCTGAGCCAGCCTGCCCTCCAAGCCATCATAATAGCCTGGGTGGATCCGTCCGCCGGAGTCAGGGCGGTCAGCCTATCATAAACCATATCCCCATCAGGCCCGGCTCAGCCAGAGACGTTCCGGGTGACTGGACGACCCAACCCATTCGATGGGCCCGTGGCAGATCTTTCGGATCATGTCACTCCAGCCCCGATGATCCGGTGATAGTCTGGGTTGCTGATTGTGCTTACCGTGGTGATGCAATCCGTGAGATTGGGAGCGGGCTCCTTGGGTTTTCCTCGGCCGAACATGCGATTCATGCTGGACTTGGTGGACTGCACGCTCGTGGGGATTGGACGGGACCAGCGAAAATGCTCAAGTGGGCTGTTAATATCACTGGAGAAGGTCTTTTTTAAGGTGTCTGGCCTCGTTTGTCTCGGTCTATATCCACTAGAGACAAGGGACGACCGACCAGATAGAGAGATGAACTGAATGGACTGACTCAAAAATACTCAATGAAGAACTGACTGACAAACGATTAGCCAGGATTTTAGCCAGAAGGAAAGCGACGAATCCATGGGCCAGTCCGCTCGCTACCAGGGTGATCCCAAATAGGAAGAAGAATAAAAATATAATAAACTCAAAACAATTCAGCCCACAATTTGCCATTGCCGGTTATGCCCCCAGTCTTCAGCTCTTGATCTCAAATACTGTGGAAAATTCATCAGGTTGGGAAATAGTTGAACCGGAGTCGCTCTAGGTGCGTGCGTTCAGTAGGTCGAAGAGCGAATTATGGCTACGCTGAACATCGATCGGTGGCCTTATCCCGATAAACGTTATTCTCCACCGATTAGTTGGCGGTGCTCATCTTTAAATTTGTGACAAACTGTTAGAAAGGTTTAGATAGAGACTTTAAGGGCTATTAATATCGTGTTAGGTTGAGTTAGGTTAGGTAAGGTTAGGTTACGTTTGATAAGTTGAGGTTAAGTTTAAAACAGTAGCACCGCCAAATAACCGGTGGAGAATAACGTTTACCCCTTATCACTTGAGTTGTCAGCTATCGGCAAGCACGGTTCAAAAAGCGCAGATTGGGTAGATCCCACCCATAGTTGCCAAACCCAACCATGACTCATACTCATGATCTCTATCGTCAGTTCCGATCAATATCGGATCGATTTGGCCTAGCCCTCACGAGGCCTCTGCCGATGATACCTCTACGGGTCCCAATTGTCCGTCTGCAGGAGTTTGTTATTGTTATGATGGCCATGCAACACCCTGGTGGGCAGGGTAGCCAAAATGGACCTGATCATATCAAACGTATCCTTCCCCCCCTCCCCTCTCCGTCCTGTGGTTAGGCTCACTTTTTTTTATGATAGACTTTGATCCGAGTTTTTTCATCTAGCTTTTGTCCAACACGGGTGATCTTGCTGTTCGAACCCTTTGATCATCCTTGATTCAACGACTGTTTGAATTACCGCCTGTCAGTCCGATTGTGCGTCCGTCTCTCCGGTCACCTTTCCTAGCCCCAACCAACATCGGATCCAGGAGTGTGTTCCAAAAAGCGTCTCGTCCATTGCACCAGTGACACAGAAGTGTTCCATTGGTGTGAGCAGGCTCAGCCCGTGTCAGTGTCGGTTCCCACTCATTTGTATTGGACAAATTACCCGGCGTTTGAATCTCGGATCCAATTGTGGCCAGGTAAGTTTTTTCGAGTGCCTCGACGTGAATAGGAAGTTTGGGGAATATTAGATGATTTGGAGTGGAGTTCATGTACGTTGATGCAGTCCCCGACTGGTGGGTTAGGGTATGGAAAAAGCATGGAAAATCTTAGGAAACGATCAGGTTGATCGTCTTTAATGTTCAACTTCAACCAACGTGTAAGTCGCCATCAATAAAAACCTTTTGCTACACTGATGGCTTTGACTTTTCTCCGATAGCTATATATCCGTTAAACATCATATCATGTGCTACCAATTTGCCAATCATGCATAAGAGTATATTTGTCTTTTACCGTTACATCATCTCAAACTATTCTCATGACTCGGGCGCCTGCAGCTAAGTCCCATTTGTCGCAGAGCTGCATATTTTTAAACAGTATATCCTGCCTCATCGTTGATTTATTGATAAGTGCATTACTCACTGAAAACAGATCGTTCCTTTGGATACGACTATCTAGCTTGGCTGGGTTCCTGCTTAACAGTCAAAAGTTTGACTTTGAGACATTAGACATAACAGTAGACATTATTTTCCATCAATTCGAAGGTGGTCCTACTTTTTCAATACTGAACCTAAACTTTTTGAAGCAAACCTAACCCTAAATCACCAATAACACAGTAAACACCATTAAACTTTATATTTAAACCTTACATCAATTCACCACAAACTTGAGGCAATGAATGGGGCGCCAACTAATTGGTGGCAAATGACGTAATCATTCTTGAACAGGGTGTGTGGCTTGGGTAAAATCATTTTTGTCTAGAGACTGGTCCGCCCCTTGACCAATGGGCAATATCGAGAAACCCAGAGTTTTTGACGTCAAGTGACGTACAATGTTCGAAAATGACGACAGTGATCAAAAGATGTCCAAAAGCAAATGCAATGTGGCCAAAATAGATCAAGGGTGATCCATAAGCCCCCATGTTCAACCATCAATCACTCACTCACTCATTTATTTCTTCATCTTAACGTCATAACATGGCGTAGTCAAATTATCAGCAGGAAAGAGCTCTTGTTTATTACTTTCTGGAGGCCGAAAGATGTAACAAGTAAAGGCGGTCATGCATGTGGCCCCCTCATCCATGTCCAAAATTCTGCCCCTCTGAAATCTTATTTGACATTATTGAATGAGTTGGTTCAAAAGTAACCCATTGTTACAAGTTTCGGAAAGGCAATAGTAATGGTATGTTTTCGAATTCTCCCTGTGTTTCTGATGAGTTTTAGATCAACAAACTTCTTCTTTTACTTAAGGGTAAGAAGAAAAATGCGTAAAATATGAAATTGTACAAAATGTCAAGTTGCATGTTGCTTACTCGGCACAAAAGGGGTTGGACATTGCATTCTTAGATTTTGGAGCTAACCTCCTTATAAATATAGGGACTATTATACCAATTGATTCATAATCATTTCTTGTGCGTATGCCTTGATTTTGCCAAATCTTTCTAATAAAAAGTGTTCGTGGAAGTTCAAGCAAAAACTAGTTTTTTTAATGGCATTTCAAGAAAAGCGTATTGAGCATGACAGCGCTGGTCTCCCAACCTCACTTTGTATATGATGTCAGAGGGATCCTTGGTTTATTAAGTAAGCCTCCTTATAGCTTTTTCCCAAAATCACATATCCCTTGCTTGAATGTTTTGGTGTTTCTAAGAAAAAAAAATCAAAAATTCTGAAATGTTTCTCCATCCTATTTGCTTTCCCCAACTCTTTATAAATTTCATCACAATCTACAGACAAAATAAATCGTAATCTATGATTTTAGCTTGTTTTCGAATTAATACCATTCTGTTGATGGGTATTCAAGGCAAAGGACTATCAAGTGAATCTCTTTTGACTTATTCAAAACCAGTCCATTAAGGCTAAAATAGAAGATCCATACGTTTAGCTCAATTTTTGTCTTTGGAATTTTTAGCTATCTTTACCTTTATATGCCAATTCATGTGCGAATTTCTTCGCCAATTTGGCGTCTGTTAATTGCCATTTTTGGGGATTGAAAGGGCTTTTTTTGCTGGAATTATGTACCCCATGTGATGAGGAACTCGTTGAAAAACTTTGTTAAGGCCAAAGTCAAATTTCGATCCCACTTTCCCTGTATGGCCCAACGGCTTACCCGTCACATAGGATTGAAACATGTTAGTCCGAGGTTCATACGGGAAGGAGAAGCCAAAGCTTCAGACACAGGATCGAGGTTTTACCAGTAATGACAAACAAAAGCTATATTGTAATATGAGTGTGTTTGCATCGCTTATTTATGTATTTTGTGTGCTCAAATGGCTTGCATTTGTTTTCAATTTGGCTAATATCTTGTATAAGTTGCGCCGCTACTGGTTTCATTCGGCTTACAACCCTGTCTTTCATGCAAACTTGGAGCAATGAATACAATTACTGAAAGGCCGTTTTAGCCCCTTTTAGCCTGTTTGCTGCATTTTTTTTGTTACAAAATCTAGGCACCCAACTGTATGTACTAGGCTACACATTGAGTTAGAGTTTAAGTGGCAACAACTAGACAATCATAATCTTTCATTTTCATTATGCCAGGGATCAGATTTTCTGCAGCAGTTGGTAAAGCCAGGGAAAACTCAAACCAAAAAAATGCTAAATGGTTCTGGATGAGAAGTTAATCCTTTATCTGATCATGCTGCACAGAATAAAATAAAATTGTCCCAAACAAGGAGCAAAAAACAAATAAAGGGCAAAACGTCCTGAAATGTGAAAATTAATATAAAAAAAGGTCGGAAAAGAGTCGAAAAAGTGGAAAAATTGCTACAAAAATGAAAAAAGTGGAAATTTGTCTCAAAAAAAAAAAATCGGCCTCAATAAAAATTGGAAAGATTTTTCCAGGTTTTAGCTTTTTTTCAGGTTTAATAATGACAATTGGTATGTTGTGATCATCTGCGGTTGTGATTTTGAGATGGCATCGAAATTATCCGTTTTAATTGAGCGTACCCAGTCATCAAGCACACTTCTCGCCCCTGTGAGGTTGAGTGACGGCGCATTCTTGTCCGTCTCCTCATTTCCCAGGAAATGTCGTATTTACTTGTGAATTTTTGAAAAGCACCTCAATTTAAGACTGTTGAACCTTTATTGGCTTGTGCAACATTTCAATAGTCAAAATAACAAAGCGGAGTAGCTCCAAAATTTTGTTCCCAACTAGAATATTTTAAAGGCTTAAAAAGCTAGTAGATACTCGGATAGTTTAGTTCTATGTGTCCTAATCAGCGGTGGATGTTATTACCTTAAGGAAAGCTTTGTTAACCTTTCATACGCTAACTAACATGATATAATTTACTAAAGGGAAATGCGACCTCGCAGAAGAAAATCTGATAGCTAGAACTGATTTTCCCCGTGGGTTTCACGCCAACAAGAGCACAGCAACGCAACGATTTACGTCTAACGTTTTAGGGCCCACCTTTGGTCTCGACTTTGTTTTTTTTATTCACAGTTTGAGAACCACTGATTTACCTTTGAGCCGTTAACGGAATTGGAATAATCAATATCATTAGGTTCTTTCCTAACCTCTGCACTTCTACGGAACTCAATTTCGGCCGAGGTAGTGCTTAATTTTCAGCATGCTTTACAGCATATGTATCAAATTTTTCGAGCTGCTATTGCAAAAGCGTTAAAGCTTAACATGGAGCCTTTGTTTGACATTGCTTGATTTCATTATTGGCCACCTGCGAACATTTGGGGCCACGAACCCAAAAACAGTGAAGAATGATTCATGAACTTGGCCTTGCAATTCATCGTTTTCTCTTTTTGAGTAGTTTTTGCTCTTAATTCGCCTGTTGTAAACGGTTTGGCTGCTTGCCTTGGCAAAGTACAGCCGTGATAAAGGGGTATTGGGACAATTCTCAGTTTCAGTAAGACAACGGACATTGGGTTGCAATAACATTGGTTACAAAAAAATCTCAAAATATATTTAGTTGTCAGTACCATGGATTTACTTGGCTTTTTTTTAACCCTGTGTTCATATTTTAGACGTGTCTCAAAATGATTTTACTCAGGTAAAAGTAAAGTTTCAATATGCATACTTGTTGCCTTCTTAGGCAGCCACACTATGGAAAAATCTTGTTGGCCCACCGTTTTTTCTCATTCTGTACAAGTAATTCACATTGATAAGTTAGTTAGACCGAAGTCTTTGAGAAACAGTTTTCTGAAGGGCCCCGATTGACTTGCTCAATTTTTTGATGGTCAGAAAGTTTTCTCATATGGTATGGCCTTCTCATCGAAATCTCGGCGCGGTTGATTAAAGCCGTTTTATCGCTATCGCTCATCAAATTGGTGAATTCATCTCTTGTAACTTTTTACTGAGTCGGATCAAACTGAGAATTTTCCATAAACACGAAATTCTCTTGATCGATTGTCCTTTAATGGCACCCTGGTCAAAAGCAAACTCCTGGAGATCACTTCCATTGTTCGTTTTTCCTCTGCGATAAAACCAATTGGCGTAATGACAATTGATTCCATCCGAAGATTTTTCTCGTGATGTCCCGCTCCTCTTCTCCATGAGGGGCCAGCTTTTTTGTTTACTTTAGGTGGGCATTCTTGGAGCGTTTCCCTTAACGGGGTTGCGTGGAACAAACGGACGAGGAGGACTCTTGCCTTGACAATGGTCTACTAATGTAAATGCAGTACGAATGTACATACTACACTGACTCACTCCACCACCTCAAAAGGAGGAACGGGAGAAAAAAGGTCCGCCAAAGTAAAGAGACGAAGAGCCTTCTCGTCTCTAACTTAGTACATTGAGCAAGCAGTTCCATCCACCATGAGGACGATATACGCCGCCTGAAAAGATTGGTGAGGGGCTCACGCTTTGATTGTGTTGAGAAGAGGACGACGATCAAGTCGATTGGAACAGTGTTAGTGCGTGTGCCCCGGAAGCCTCATCTGGGCAGTGGGCACCCGTTCAGGTGAGTCGAGTGATCATGAGAGGGTTTGCCGACGACGCTGACGGCGACAAGGTAAAAGTAAACGAGGAAGAAAATCGAGGCGCTGCCGGGTCTAACCAAGTCCATCATCATCATCACCATCATCTCCCATCTGTCCATCCCACCTCTGCTCACAAAGTCACTCACCAATGCACCCGCTCGTTCGTTCGTCGTTTGTTTCGTTCTCTCGGTCCTCGACCCGTCCGTCCATCCGTCGGTCGGTCCATTCGTCTGTCCGTCCGTCCGTCCGTCCGTCCGTTTGTTCGTCTGTTCGTTCGTTCGTTCGTTGGAACGTCCCATTCGCCGGTCCGTCCGTCCCTCCGTTCGACGTTTCGCGTTTCGTTACATCGCTCGTTCGTTCGATCGCTCGTTCGTTCGTTCACCATTCTTGCCAATTTGAGGCTTGTGCTCAGTCGTCGTGCGTAGATCTTTGAGCAAGCAAGGTGTGTTACAATAATACAACGACACAAAACTCATCTTCAGCATAACCAAAGAAACCGACCACCGGACGGACTCTCAAAATCCCCTCAAGGTAAGAAAATGAATGGGTCATGGTCTCTTCTGAAACTATGACAGTGATGTGTTTATTCTAAGTGCACACTTTACCTTCCATACTGCACATTGCACAGCGTGTTGGTTCTCACGACTTCTTCACCCGATAGGTCAGGTTCAGTTTCATCACAGTCATCATCATTACTATTATTATTATTATTATTATTATCATCATCATCACCATCAAAAACCACTGCCAATTCTTCCTCTACCACTAGTGCTGCTACTACTCCAACAAATGTTACAACGACAAGAGTATCAACAACAATAAATCTGCGCTGACTTGACTCGTGTCACGCTTTGGTTCGCACTCGCCCTTTTTAAAAGGGTCAAGGATGTGTCTCGAAAGCTGTCCTCGAACCTGGTCGCACTCATCCATGATAGTGCAGTAGCACCACCATCACCTCCATCATCATCATCATCACCACCACCACGACCACCACTAGCCTCTTTTCTTAAACCTATATTGCACCAACATCACAGTTCTCAAGTGGCCATGGGAGACGCACAAAATGTCATGATAGGTCATATCGCTCAAGAATGGGGTCTTTCCGGCTCGTCTTGGGTGACCTGACCTCTGAGTTGGGGTCGCGTGCCCAGGTAAATTTCTTTGACTTTTTGTTAAGTCCCATGGCTGGCACAACCAAAGCACCTTTCTTTCTTCCTTTCTACCTTCCTTCCTTAATCGTGGGCACATCTGCTACTTCTCGGGACCGATACGTCCTGGTCTCTTTAGTCTCATGGTTGCCCCATGTAGTTAGAAAGTATTGCTTCTTTCCCTCGGTGATGGTATTAAGATTAAGTTCTGGGTCCCCGAGGTCCCCCTTCTTCTTCGTGCATGCCTAGAACTCACGGCCCTCAAGGTCCTTCCTTCCTCGTCTTTTTTCTTTCCATTGTTTTATTATAGAAGGGCTTGAAATAGTGCAGTCGAACTACAG
Source organism: Tigriopus californicus (assembly GCF_007210705.1). Classification (NCBI taxonomy): domain Eukaryota; kingdom Metazoa; phylum Arthropoda; class Copepoda; order Harpacticoida; family Harpacticidae; genus Tigriopus; species Tigriopus californicus. The sequence goes on along the minus strand of NC_081440.1, from coordinate 9,627,088 downwards.
TTGTTCCAATACTAGGGAGACGGAAGAACAAGAGAAACAAAAAAGCCGAGTTGAGCTGAAGCCCGTCCCATTCCTTTCTTTCCTCGCCCAAGACGGGACTCAAATATTTTCATACCCAGACTCTTTCGAGCTATTTGATCCCCCGAAGTTATGGAAATGCCTAGGCGAGAAAATTTCAAGAGTCTGAATAGTAGCCGGACTGGGTTCGCTGAGCCGGATGGCGGCGTGCCTCCCAGGCTTGTCGAGGAGGAGAAATATGACGCCTGAGCTTAAATTGGGTTAGAGAACCAATATTTTGCCGACTTCAGTCAATTCCATATCGAGCCTGCCTATTTTTGCTAGAGTGAAGGATATTTTTCTGCCAGTCGAGAAGCCTAGGTGGAGCTTGTGCTCATTTGACGATTCAGCAATTGCCTCTTGCGACGACACAGAGCTCTACAAATACCTTTGTGATTGACTAGATGAGGCTGATTCGGGATAATATTAATGGCACCCATGGCGATGGACAAATAGTTGGGAGTAACACATAGGAATCTGCCCTTACTCCTCTCCTAGTTCTTATTGTAATGATCCCAGTGATCCAAAATGGGGCAAGCACATTTTGATTGACGAATCAGAGTGTCGACGATTGCTTTAGGGTCGTCGACAAGGAGTCAATTTCGGGAAACGTGTCAAATTCCTGATGATAAGAAGAGGGAGAAGCACTTCTTCATATCCAATGCATATGACACATTCTTTAAAATTCAACTCAAATAGGGCGTTAGTGTCGAAGACGCTGCTGCAAGCGCCCGGCGCTCAATTCTTATCATGAGTTCCTCGTTTTTCTCCCACTGCTCTGATATGGAGTTGGTTCAACGCGTCAGAAGAAGTCTGATTTGGCAAAACAAGAGAAACATGTCCTGCCGTATTTAGTTATGAGTAATGCTCAAGTGCTTCGAAGTGTATCCTATAAACAGTGCTTGTTTCACCGTTGAATGACGGCTGCCATGGCGTGGCTTTTTTTTGTCAAATTCCACCCAAATCCCCGTTTCCAAATCATCATTGTTTGCCTTGAACGCTCTAGTAGCATTTGAAGCAATCAAGTTGGTTCTCAGAGAGATCTGTTGTCTCATTCAGCTTTTTGATACAGACTCGCCTAACGGAAATTGGACGTCCGCTTTGGGGGAAATTTGGGCATTATTGTCTTTTCCAAGCTTCCTTTCTTCCGCTGTTCTGGTTCACTCTCTGGGCTACCTGGTTTGTCTGACTCAATGGTTCATCCGACTCATCCTCAAGCGCCCCGATAACGTGAGTATCACCACTATCACCAACACCACCTTTTCATCGTCATCCTCAACCTCCACCCTACGCCCGTTGTGTGCAGGAGCTCGCTCACATACACACACTCACTCAGATAGGCAGCCTCTCGACGATATCAAAAGCTGTTGTCGTTCGTTCATGGTGTTCTCTCTCAGTTTGGGAGGAGGAACCAACTGTTTCTTACTTAGCTTGATGTTGTTGGATGTGTATTATTGTTGTTACCTCCATCATCACCACCACCAGCTTCACTTGTTACAAGAACAACAACAACCACAACAAGAACAACTAAAACAACTGCTACCACCATCATCATCATGCAGCTCTTTCCTTCGTCCGTTTAGAGAGGAACGAGCTGTTCCTACCTATCTCCAAGGGCTGTTTCGATGGGTTGCTGAACTGTTCTCTTCTGGGGAAGTGAAATGAGTGCAGGTGCTTCCGATTCACAATTTTGGTGGCTACCCCAAATGAATCCCCCCCCTACCTTAAACCATGGCAAACACAATGTCATGACAGTAAATTTTGTCTCTGGATCATAACAGCAGGAGTGGGCAGCAGCAGTAGCAGACTTTTTGTGTTCTACTTTCGGCAATCCGGTCATGATCGTTTTTCCCGAGAGGTCTGGTGCCAAGATCCATTGATTAGGATCCTCCTTGACTTTTGTCGTAGTCTCTTGCGTTCCTTCGTTGGTACGCTCAAGGTTCACCAGGCAAAGGCAGATGTTTAATCCAATTCAGATCGGAGGCACTCCCATGCTCAATGGTCATGCGCAGTGGTTCGTGACAAGCCAGAGCCTCTAGCTAGTTCACAGGTATGTCGTGGTAGATACAAACAAACCCACGGTGTGGTGTAGAATAAGTCGTCTCTGCTCGGGGAACTTTGAGGGAGAAGTAGTGCTCGATAAGTGAGTCAGAGTTTGGGGGATTTTGCCGCAATACTAGTGCTTCTCCGTTCCCAACCATACCAACGGTTTCATTGCCTAACTTACTCGTTCATGAACATGCGCCCACAACCACCATCCATCCGCTTCATAGTTATGTACCTACGACATTGTCCATTCGCTTCCCTAAGACCGACAGTGGTTTACTACGTACGACAATGGCAAGAATATACGACAAGAGGGACGGAAGGTAGAAAACTAGTAGGCAAAGAGAGAAAGAAAGAGAGAGGAAGAGGGAGAGGCGCACGTTCCAAAAATTTCATTCAAAAATGTAGGAAGTAGCCAACCAGCCAACCAGTCAGTCAGTCAGTCAGTCAGTCAGCCACCCAGCCGGATGTACGGTACAGCAGCCTGCTTTCCTCTGTCTTTAAGCCTCATTCAGACAGTTCAGGGGATGGTCGTCAGTCATTCAGACAGCCAACCAACCAGCCAACCAGCTAGGCAGCTTACTTGCCTGTCAATCAGCCCAAGACCCACCAATTTCCAGCTATCTTCAGCCTGTCTACGATTTCATGACACGAAACTGAACGTGGCTAGATGGTAGATGATACCCCGTAACTCTAGGGTTCAGATTGGGGCGGAAGCATGAAGGCAACTTGATCTTGCTTGGAGATCGTATCGTAGCCCACCAAAATTAGTACTTCCTTTTTCCCGTGGGTTACAATGAACGAGATGCAAACGGAACTGGCCAACCAATTTGTGCCAAGGCTTTCCTCGGGGTAGTAGATTTCTATTTCTAGAGTTGAAGGTATGAGGCATGTACGAGTACAATTCTGTAGAATCAACCTTGGTGCTCATCGACAAAGAGACAGGATCCTTTGGATAGTAGATGATTGGAACTCATGCATGCATGGTTTGTCATTCGAAAGAGGAAAACGGGGAGGGGAGCATTGTCTTCTTGGACACTATTTCCAAACTCCAACAACCATAGAGCGAGCAAAAAAGAAAGAAGGCCATCATGGCGGGAGAGAAACTTGTCACGTTTCTTTGGCCCATCCAACTTGTGCGAACGTACCGTATACGTAAGTGTGGCACCCAAAATCATCCAGGTGTAACACCAGCTAGCTGAAGGGCCGTTCATCGTCTTACCATCACGCCGAGATGGGACCAATGCTCTTCCGTCACCAATCTTGGTGGCGCTCCGTCGCTCGTTCGTTGCCGGTGCAGGAGGACGAGGAACTGGCGTGCTACATGGGGATGAGGGAGTACCACTTCTCGACTTGAAGTTCCACGCTCGTTGGTTCTAGTGATGTATAGCTGTAAATTTCTCCCGTTCTTTCTTTGTGATTGTTGAACATGAACTGCCTTCCTATCTCCTGTACTGTTGGGAGAAAGATAGAAAGGACGGTCTTGGTTAAATTTACGTAGGCTACGGCCTAGAGGGGGTCGTTAGGCAGCACGGACCAACCAAGAATGTTCGCCCCTATGTGGATGATAGACTCAACACCGTAGCATTTGCGTATACGCACGCCTCATGACTTGGATTGGTCATGGTTGAGGCTCAATGTTATTCCTTGGGAGGATAATCGACCGAGTTTCATCATCATTACTTACCATCACTACCTTCGTCGTCATGCTTGGGTGTTTTGGTTTGACTGGCACATTTATGAAAATAAAATCGTCACAGCTTTGTGCATTTTGTCAAGGGTTCAAAGCCAGCCCTTCGTTTCGAGATGGTGGTACACCATTAACCATGTACAAGTTGGTTGGTTGGTAGGATGGTTGGTTGGTTAGCTGACTCCCTCCGGTTGTCTCCCCGTCATTTCCCCATATCGGTCATGGCTGGGCGACTACAGATAGCGGAGTAAGATAGGTTCTTTGTTTCCATCTGCCGAAATGATGCTACTCGACTTCGAGAACATATTTGTGAGCCTTGAGTAAGTGTTTCTCTGGAGTAGTATTAAAAACATGAGGGCTCTGATCGTTCGTTAGCTCCTGACACTTACACATGTGGAGCTGTTTCTTCCTGCCCTCTGAGGAGGGATCTCGTCACAACCCATATCTCGTTTTCTGCATCCTCTACTAGCCTCCACCATGAGACCCGAGCAATGCGAGCCCCTTGAGTCAGTCTTCTACTGGGTGTGCATGGCTCCATCCTGAATAGTACCGGTAGCCATTCTTCTGTTATAGGTTCTGGATTGCCATTGCTACTTACTTGCTCACTTACTCACTTACTTACGTACTCACTCACTCAATGTGAGTGGTGCTCTGCCTCAAGAGAAATACGTCGAGAGACACGCGAAGAGAAAGGACCCCTCACTCACTCACTCACTCACTCACTCGGTCGTCCGTACGTAGGTGCGTACGCTGAGCGGAGGATTTGATGTGTCGCACACCTTTACTACAAAGATCGGGGCTTGGAAAAAAGTGGGGGAACGAATGAAGAAGAGCAGCTCTTTAAATGTACAGGTGTTTTGGGATTCGAAATATAGGCAACGGAACGACTAATGGCACTTGAGTTTCAAGCTTAAAATGTACTAGAACGTGTTACTCGTTGTAACCGGTGCCAAACTGAATTATAGGGGGACATTCGTGTTTGAAAATAAGAAAAACGTAGTCCCAAAATCGGTTTATTTCAATGTAACCAAGTCAAAATGTGCGAACACAAGCTCACTTCTACCCTACTGCCTTGACGTTTGATTTGGATAGTTGTTTTGAGATTTCCCTTCCACTTAAGAAGGTGATTTGGGGGGATGGAAAAAGGCAATTTGTCTCGGCTTGTTCATCCATAAACTGAGATGCCTATGGAGGGAGTCGGAAAGCCGCTACCGCCACTGGTTCCTCGTTGCATGTTATTTGCCTGTGTCGAAATTTCGCCGCAAAATAGAATAGGAATCTGAAATCCGTAGTATCCAACACCACAGCAGCAGCAGTAGCAGCAGCAGCAGTAGCTCTTACACCAGAACCATCGGGATTGCCACTCTGATTCTAGTCAAGTTTCTGGCAGAACCCCGAGTCCCCCATAACTAGCCTTGCGGAACGAAAATTCGCTCAGACGTAACAGTAGTTTCTCTTCTGGATCTTCTTCTTCTTCTTCTTGGTCGTCGTCGTCGTCGTCGGTGTCGTCCTCGACTTCTTCTTTTACTTCTTGTTCTGGCTTTTCTTCCTGGTGTGTTGTCCAGGCCTCATCTTCAGCCCTTGGCAGCTAGCTGTCTAGTTCTACCATTAATGGAACAATGTCTTCTCGTCTTCTAATGTTTTCAATCTTCTGTTTGGGGAAAAGTTGGCGTTCGCATTTTCTCTAATCCAAGTGTAAGTCAATGACAGCCTTTTGAAACCTGTAGTGCCCTTTCCTTCCTCGACTATTTTTTTTTATGCATGTTTCTCTTTAACTTGGTTGGGTATTGTATTTCTTATATTTTGCAATTAAGACGGTGTTGGTTTCTGTTCTCATGACTCAAAGCTAAATATAAACTAATATCGGCAATGAATCTCTTTAAGCATAATTTTATCATTTAAACCTTCTCTTCCCCAGGATGGTAAGGGGCAATCCTCCTCAGACCTTGTGATCTCAATGTCACTTCAAGTGTTATCACGGAAAACAGAATTTGATCAAGCTTGAGGAACAAGCAGGATTCTAACCCGGAAGGGCTACCCAAGTCCCTTGAGTATTCTGCTCTAGTAGTACTTCAAGTCATCGTTAATAGCTGGAAGCAAAACCAGCAGTCTCTTCAAATATCTTCACGATGGAGGCATCTCAACAGTTCCACCTGAAGTGGAACAACCACAGTCTCAACACTCTCTCGTCATTCCAACAACTCTTAGACACTAACACTCTTGTGGATGTGACTCTCACTTGTTCCAATGGCAAAATGGTGACTGCCCATCGCATGGTTCTAGCTGCTTGTAGTGAATACTTCTACAGACTCTTCAAAGACTTGCCCGAAAAGCATCCAGTGATAGTGTTTAAAGATGCTGGTGAAGAAATCGTGCGTGATCTCCTGCTCTTTATGTATAAAGGAGAAGTGGAGGTTCAAGAAGCCTACTTGAACGATTTCCTCAAGTTTGCTGACACTCTTCAAGTCAAGGGCTTGAGTCAATCGGATCGGGAGGAAGCAGCTGCCAGAGCTGCTAATGAACAAAGAAGCACCGAAGATGGCCCAGCCGTGGCCAAATTTGAGGCCCAAACAACTCCAATCAAAAGCAATAGCTCATCCTTACCACCTCTTTCCGGGGCCGGGATGTGTGTCCCTCCTCCACCTCCACCAGCACACTCTTTGCCGGACATGGCGAAATCGTATCTTGCCGCTGCTGGATTAGCATCAGGAAAATTTCCCCCCCTCTTTCCTCTACCCAACGAACCGGCCTCAGCCACCGACTTGCTCAGTCAATTCTCATCACCTAATTTATACCGCGCTCTCCATCGTAAATATCAGTCCATTGGTGGGCCCAAATTTTCCGAGCACGACAATCCTATGCTGAAGCAAATGCCCTTTCTCAAAAAAATGTTCGGTGATCATCCTATGGGCGACCTGGGTGCCCTAGGACACCCCATGTTCCAAGCTCACGCCCAATCTTTACCGAAGGACGACAACGATAGCGATGGTATTGCAGAGAGATCGCCTCCTCCCCATCACCAAGGAACTCCTGGCTCTGGAAACAATCAGGACGAGAATGGTCTCAGTGATAACAACGGTCCCTCGCCCATGGAAGGGGATTTCAATACCCCACCCCCGGGGGGCGAAAGCCGCTCTAACACGCCAGGATCTAATCACAACATGGACGACCTCCAATCTCAACGGAATCGGGGCGGAGGCAAGCACTCCAGTGGTAGGGGATCACGGTTGGAAAGAATGATCGCCGCAGAGTACAAAATCTTAAACGAATTCTCTGATTCTGCCCCCGAGGCACTTCCTGTTATGACACCGGAGCTAATGAAGTCTCGCCGCACTCATTCATTGCAATTAGCCATTGGAGAAATTCTTCATAACCGCGCCTCGGTCCAATCTGCGGCAACCAAATATCATATTCCACGGGAGACACTTCGTCGACACTATCAACGCTACCTCAAGGCTATGGGTATCCAAAAGCCACCTCAAGTCGTCGGAGGTGGAGGAACTGTACGCTCCTCAGTCCCCATCAACAACAATGCGAAGACCCCAGCCTTAGCTCATCACTCGACTATGGAGACCCAAGGTACTCCCACGAACACAACAGCCTCCTCGGGAGACGAATCCAATGGATTCAGCAGCCTTATGGACATCGGCGCCGCTTACGGGATTTGGAACCCCGACGTTGATGGAAGCGATTTCAAGTACAAGTTCAAAGATCTAGAGGCCAGGCGAGCAGCCATTGAAGCCGCAACTGCAGCGGCCGCGGCACACGCTGCTGCCATGGCCGCTGCCACGTCTTGTGGAAACTCTGGATCGGACAATGAGGCACGTGGTGAAAAGGAAGAAAAAGAAAAGGATTTGGTCATTGATGAAGATGAGGATGAAGACGACGACGACGTAGACGATGACGATGACGAAGAGCCCAATCCTGGGTCTCCTGAGCCTCCTCATTCTGTGGATCCAGAGGAAGAAAATGGCAACGAAAACACCAAAGAGAACAAAAATAGGTCCAGTCCAAAATTGACGGCTGCCGCAAAATTGGCGGCGGCGAAGGCCTTAGAAAATACGTTATCCTAAATCTAAAGAAATATGTATTGAACACCCATCACAACGAAGAAATTTGACCAAAGGACAACGCAATAACCTAATGCTAGTGACCCATGTCGATGCTCTGTCTTACCAACACGCCTCTAATCTTGCCCGTGAGCGAAAAGTGACGGTCCCACTTGAGCGATCAGTCACGAATTCAATCATTTTGTTGGAATACGATGTGATAGAAAGTGACTGAATTCCTCATCATTGTCGAACGAAGGAACAATCGAACAATCCCAGTTGAGAGTCCTCGGCTCAAGGGTTCGTCTACCCCTGAGGTGAAAATCTCTCCACCATAAGATACCAGAAGATACCCAAATTCTGCTCCCATGCCGACCGAAGACGGACTCTTCTTTTCTATTTTGATGGTTGCACTCTCCAACTCACTCTCTTCCTCTCATCAGTCTTGAAACCAACACCAAATGAATATAGCTGTTAATTTTGTACATTTAAGATCTCTTATGTGTCTCCATTTAGTCAAATGCCAACTGTAGATTGCAATGAACCTGTTACCAAAGATATGTATGTATCCATATGTTCTTCGTTCTTACGCGCCTGCCTTTAGTGTCCAGAACCAAGAAACCAAGATCTTGCCCCGTTCTAAAATTCTCTCAAATTTGGATTGAAGCGCCTCGAACAGGTTCCAAAATACGAATGGTAGGCTTCATTGCAAATTGCCCTTGTATTGCCAGAGCAGTGAAAACATCCCAACTACTGGACATGGTTCGTTGTCACAATAATCATTGATAAAAAATAATCCTGAACTTGCACTTCCACTTTGAATGCTTCCAAAAAGGTGTTGAATTGTGTGTCAATGCACTTCGATAATCTCTTGGCCTTTTTCTCCTGCTTGACGTCCAAAGTGGTTGTAATGAATTCTTCACCTCCTGAGATTCCAATATAAAGAAAAAATCCATGAGCCCAGGTTCAAGCCCATTAGAAATTGATCATCACACTTACTGTCAACACCAATATGAAAATGATAATCATTCATGGCTCGAAGTCAACGCTGAACCACGTTTTCTAGAGATTTTTCAAGTGCAGGAAAAAAAAGAGATGCAAAGAATGCAATTTATTTTCATTTTCTACAACACCAAAGAGATTTATCTTGTCATACTGTTACTGAACTGAACAACCCTTCACAATTACTTCATATATGTCTTTAAAACAAAACAACTCCAACAACAACAACGTTCCCCTTCACGGATAAAGCCAATCAAAACGCCCCTCGCAAACCCCAAACCGTATGAAATGAGGTGCCCTCCCCTTGCGAATTGGGCGAAATTCGAGCGACGACAAACAATTTCCCTCACCTTGTGTCAGCACGAACAAGTAAAGCAAATTATTTGTGTAAACAATTTGATGTACCAAAGAAATCAAGAGCAACTTTCTGAATGGACCAAGAAGTGATATTTGTATCATAGCCATGCTTGCAATTTTGATCCCATCGAGACGGGATTGCCCTTTGTTTCATACACAAACATACACAATACACATACCTAGACACCCAGTCCATAACGGATGCAATTGCCACCCTCTAGGCGATTTTCTATTCGTCATCAAATCACACAAGTTTCAAACTGACCTCGGTGTGGCTCAAAAGTGCTTTTCGTTTTGCCTGCACTTACCGTCCCAAGAAACCATTCCATCCACCACGACCAAGAGACCAACCAACCAACCAACCAACCAACCAACCAACCAACCAAGCGACCGACCCATTTATTAACAACCCCTTTGCAACCCTCGGCCTGAGGAGAGTACAATCCAATCCTGTTTTGACTTACGTTTCCTCAATTTTACTCCCATTCATGTGTTGGAAAGTATTTTGTTTTTTTTTCTGTACTTCTCCATCGTGTTATTCAAAGAACGCTTAGTTAATCTGATCGAATTCATTTTGCTTTTGTTTCCTCCCTCTGAATGCTTTTGTCTCATTGCTTAGGATGATGATGTTAAATCGTGCTTTTTCCGTTCTTACGTTCAGAGATGATTTACTAATTTGGGCGACTACGATTTGTTCTCTATCTCAAGAAAAATAGATGATTTCTTTGTGAAATAAAATGCTACTACTATCATTTGAAGTGTGCTCATTCTAGTTAGCTTCTTTTGTTGTTTTGGTGTTTACAGTTGGTAAAGTGTGCTTTTGATTGAACTTAGACGGGGGTTAATGCAAATGCAAACGCAAACATAAATACAAGGAGAGATGTCTCGAGAAGTCGGGGTTTTCGGCCCAAATAGAACGAACATCTATGACTTACGTACGGCTCTTCAATTGATCGGGCTCCACCGAACAAAAACCAAACAAACCATCTACCGTACTAGTTTGGTAACCGTGCCTAGCAAGTGCATTCAAGCCTGAAATGATCATTTCAGGCGCCTTCCATCTCGTGGAATTATGTCGGTGGCCGAATTCAACAACGAGCAGCTCCTGAAATATTTGAAAGAAGTGGAACAATCGGCTGAGGATGTGCTCTCGGATCGTCAGGAGATTATCGACCTCGATCGCAGGCGGAACACCAATCGAGAAGCCCTCAGAGGGATTGAGCAGACCTGTCGGACCTCGTACAAAGGGAACGACTCCAAGATGTGGATGGCGATGGGAAATACATTTTTTAGGCTTCCATGTCGGACAGCCCAGTCCATGCTCCAAAAAGGTGAGAAATGCCGACCCTACGAAAGTACGAGTTACTATGTATATACTTCACAGTTATCAGAGAAGGATTTAGTGCGTTGCAAAGGAAAGTGTATTTAAGCCTCATTGCCACATTCATAAATCATGGTGCTTCTTCCCAGCTCGTTTTTTCTGGTCCTAGGCATGCAACCTTGTCCATTTTATTCCATAATTGTCCTTTCATTTCCATCGAGCGCGACGCAATGGTCCCACCAAGTTAGATTTATACACATATAATAAGGCACATGAGGTGAAGCAAAGGAGTTAGGTGGGTAGACTATCTATGTACGTATACTGTACGCAATGAAGAGGCAAAGGGAGCCTCCTTGTCACGGTTGCTTCCAAAACAACTGGGTTACCAACTCCTCCCGAACCACTAGCGACGCTCACTGACGCACTCCTTCTGACTGGCGGGTGCCAACTTCTGTACAATATGCTCCTAACTACTACTACTACTACTACTACTAGTACTAGTAGTACTAGTAGTACAACGTACATACAGTCAAGGAGACAGTTGAGGGAGTGAAATGAGTTGAATGAGTGAATATCCATTGACCAAAAAATGTTGAAGGCAAAAAAATGAAAAATGCTCTTTCCACTAGCTCAATCATCACAGGTGCGCACATGCATGCCTTGGAAGGAGTTGTGGGGCTGCGTATGAATTCCCGGGAAAGGAAGCAATTTCTCCCTTGTAAATCAGCCAATTGCCCAGCCACCCAGCCACCCAGCCACCCAGCCGTCCACCCATCCAGGCAGTTAGGCAGCCAACCTACAAGCGAGCAAGCTTGAGTGGGTTTTAAACTGGCCAAGTGGATGTACGTATGTAGACTTATGCGACATTCTTGATCACTGAGCGTGGAGGTTGTGACAGTGAGAGTATCTATCCATTGGATGGGATGGAGCTCAAAGAGGGAGTTGAAACTACTACAGCACGAGCGCGCACATGAACAAATACGTAGGGGCCCTTTAAGTTAGTCCAAGCATAAGTCATTCTACGTTCTCGTAACGGGTGTAGAAGACACGACACCGACTCACCGGCAGCACACACATTCTGCTTGTGCTGCTGCTAGCTAGCTCTTTCCCTACTTACTGCATACTTACTGCTGCTTGCGCTATCGCCACCATGAAGAACGTGAAGAATCCCTTGTGAGTTGCGACACCCACCACGCTCAACAGGATTCCAGGACTCTTCGACTTTCTCGCGATTTTTTCAAAACATCATCATCATCAGTGATGCCGCTGATGCCGTCGTCGTCGTCATCATCATCTTCGTCGTCGTTGTTGTTGTTGTTGTTGTTGTTGTCATCGTCATTGTCATTGTCATCGCCATCACCATCGCCATCATCCGCATCGTTATCGACATCGTCATTCAGCTCAGCATGAACAATTATAACCCATTGACTTACTGAAATGTTCATGCAGACAATCCGACGAGGCTAATGTCGATTTGATCAAAGCCAATTTCATCGGTCTCACGTTGTTGGAAATCATGTGAAGGATGAGAAACTGAGGAATGAATTAATTCCAACATATGGCTGGCTTGGCGATGGTCAAAGATGGCTCAAAGTAGACATGCGAAAGGTAAATCATGACGAGACCACCACCAGCCCTCGAATCATGGCCACAATTTCCATGCATGGGTACAGCGACGACCGACCACCACCACCACCACTGCCGGTATTGCTCTCTCTGTCTTCCAATTTAGTCAAGTTTTACTCAATTTACCCGACTGCTTCACTAATAGTTGCTAGCAGTGAGTGTATGTAATATACTCGAAGTACCACTTTGGTTTCCCAGTCTTGTCAAGCTGGAACCACCTGTCCATCCGTTCTTGGTGGTTGGTTGTTGTCGATCTATCTGTCGGCTACTTGGTTGGCCTGATGGCCTGATCTTCTGCTGCCTGCCTGCCTGCCTTGTTGCACATATCTCCAGATCGCGTTAGCGTAATACCAGTAGCACCAAAACAAATAGGAGATTTCCCCCGATGGTTTTGTGGGTGAAGAGAAGAGAAGAGGGGGGGGGGGGCAGATAATCCTAGCCCGTTTTTTTTCTCCGGCCAAAGACAAGTGTGGGGCTGTTTTGATCAAGGAACGAAATGAAATCCTGACGTTTCCAACGACGAGGCCTACTGTATTCCTACTACTGTACGTGTCCCCCCCCCCCTTCCCGCTTCTCCTTCCCCTTAAACTTGAGGGATTGCTAGACTACTACGTACTCGTATCGTATGCATTGCATTGGTCTGCGTACTTGGGAGACATGAATAGGACACAGAACAATGCCATTGATATCCTTGAATATTCGAGAAACGCTCTCACAAGACTTATTATAAGCACTGGGAAGTTGATTTCAACTTGCTTCAATTTACTTGACAAGCCACCACCAATCTTCTCATGATTTAAAACCCCGAGTAACTACTGTATCCGTCGTCGTCATGGAAAACCTTAGCACGAAAAGGATGGTCAAGACAATCGTCCTGAAATGAAGCATACTCGTCCCAGGCGCTTAGGCGGTAAAAAATGACCAAAACTGCATCGAGATTTGAATATATATTATCCATCGTGATCATTTGCCACCCCGACAACTTGACGAAAGAATGGCTGACCTTTTCGAGCCGACATCGACATTGCCACTTGTCACAGGTGTTCTGAAACCCAAATCCCCAATCAGTTACATCTGTTGTCCTCCTTCCTCGCTCTCAAAACATTTTCGAAACTGATTGAATGTGTTTTCTTGAATTCAACACAATCTGTGTGCGTGGCCACAAATCCAAGCAGACAAAGACAATGAATGAAAGTCTACCCACTTTTTGGTTGAGCCAACAGTACCTCAAGAGTAACAAATACGATCATATACGATCATGTACAGTACATAGAAGCAGTTAGCTAGAAGCAGTTAGCATTTCGTGAGTGAGCATGATTTTGATTTTCTCTCTACACCTTCTTTTTCTCTTTTCCAGATCAAGTTCAATTGGACAAAGAAATCAACATCCTGCGGTCAGATCTAAAGGTCAAAGTGAATTCATTGCAAGAGAAACAAGGTCGCCCCGAACTCAAAGGGCTTCACCTGAAGGCGCTCAACCCTGACGAGTTGAACGCGGTGAGTAAAGTGATCAGACCCAACCCCACGAGCTGAACCATTGGATGCACTCGTATGTGTGTGCGTGCGTGCGTGTGTGTGTGTGTGTGTGTGTGTCTTTGAGATATTGCCTCAAAATGCCAAAGACCTTCATCATGATCATCATCATCCATATCATGATCATCATTCTCACCGACCGCTACCGTCATGATCGTCATCTCTTTGTGAGGAGTTTTCATGCAGACTTCAATAAACCGATCGTCATAAAACTTCAGTTACCAGACAGTCTCCGTCGTCCCTTGCTCTTTATGTTGTTTTTGGGCAAATTGTTCTTTGATTATGGTTGGCCAAGGGGAATTGGAAGCGTGGGCCCATCAGGCTTGAATGAATTAGCCGCGGTGGTCCCCTGGTTGGTCGGTGCCTTGGTTGGTTGGTTGGTTGGTTGGTCGGTCGGTCGGTCGGATGGACGGACGGACGGACGGTCGGACGGTCGATCAATTGCCGGCCGTTTGGTTCGTTGTTGTCCACGATGATCAAGATGATGACTTAGTTTGCCCACTGCGAGAGGCGAGCCTATGAGCGACTAAGGTCTATAAGTACTGTAAGTAGCAAGTGAGTAATGCACTTGGCAGGTTCGCCATGTGCAAGGAGCATAACCGTGTAGCAACCTAAACCTCCTTGAGTCAATGCCCACTTCGTTAGTTACCTATGTCGTCAGCTAGATATCCCATGCATGTACGTACAATATTCGCTTCATGCACGCGTTCAAAACGCTGAAATGAATGCAGAAATAGAGCAGGAGGCGACATGCTAGCTTGCTTCACTCTCAAAAAGTGGCCCCCATTTATGATAAATATTGCTCCCCAAGTGAATTGTACGTACTCGTCGATGAATATCTACCGTAGTATATATACGGTATCTTCACCGTCTTCTTCCCTTCCCCTCTCTCTCTCTCTCTCTCGGGTTGATGATGGCAGTGGTGGCCAGAGTGGTGTTCGCCAACTTGTGAGTGATTCCCGTTGACACGTTTATAAACTAAACAACGAACAAAGAAAGCACCATGATTTTAGCACCAGGTCCAGCTCTTGTGAAGATTGAGGTAAATGAGCGTGGTTGGTGGCGTTTGCCACCATTGAAACCATTGAAGGTACAATATGGAATCGCCACATATGCACGTATATCAATTTGAATAGTGGAGCATGATATTTACGAAAATTTGCGCTTCTAATAAAAGAATAGTTTTAGGGTTGTAGCCAAAGCCATTCAGTATGAAGAACGTTATAAAACTTCAGATTTGCGAACTCGATGAACGATAGCTAATAATTTAGTCATGGATACCTATCATGGAAATATTTTGACCAATCATTCATTCGTCTTTCTAATTGGGTCAATTATGGCCCATCTGAATCGAATTCCGGTACCATTTTCTGAAATAGCAACTTTCTCACAACCCTGTAATGACGCAGAACTTACACCTTGCCAGGCGTTCTAAACATCCCTATTGAAGGTGAAAACGAAACGTCTTGGGAGTGGTGGTGGTGGTGTTACTACTACTAGTGCCACTACTCAAGTGATGATGACTACCTACTTTTTTGAATGAAGATTTTGTTTGAGGTAATGCCAGTGGAAGCCGTCCTGGTGGTGGTAGTAGAACTTGATGTTGTTGTTGTAAAAGCGGTGGTGGTGGTGGTAGTGGTGTTGATAGAGCTACTCGTGAGAGAGTCAGTCCCTCTTTCTCTCTCTCACCTTCCCACTTGTGTGAGAGTGGTGGTCTTTTTTGTAGAACTGCCTTACTTGGTTCCTCACTCGATCTCATATTCCCCCTCCTTGTGTCCAAGCTCATCTCTTCTGACACTCTTGCCCGCTGTTTGCCATCGTCGAAACTAACAGCACCGCTACTTGTAGAAATGGTGTAGGTGGTGGTGGTGGTGGTGGTGGTAGTGGTGGTAGCGGATGATGATAATAGTGGAGAATGATGATGATGATGGTTCGGGTATTTGTCGGGTACAATGGTCGATGTGGAAGAAAACGAAGAAAAAGTGATGGTAATTCCTGGGCCGCTATTGGCAGTTCATGATGGAGTTTTTCTGAGCACCACTCAACCCTGGAGCATGATTATAAAAATTGGACATATTTGACTTGAGATCCCTTGTCATCAAATCACCATCGTCGTTCTTCGCTCTTTGCTCTTTGCTCTTTGCTCCCAATCTCTCTCTTTCTGGGGATACCCCATCTCCCTGAGGATCAAATCAAAATGAGCGGCGAGTTGTCATGCTACCTAGATATACCTCTGGGTGTCCCAAAAATGACTGGCTAAACCTTTTCTTCATGCCAATTCATCCACTTCGGCTCCAAATAACCTTTGTTCAAGCTGTCCTTAAAACCCGTTTATGACCGCGTCAAGGGTAATCCAATGATGATCTACCAGATTCAGGCAGTTATGCTTCGTCAGCAAAATTCTCGGGGGACCAATTTGGGCGTTATGCTCTTAAGATGGGTCCAGACATGACGATGAAACGGGGGCTAAAAAGCAGATCACTGAATAGAGATTCGAGGTGACTCCTCTAATTCACAAGTGCATCTTTTGGGCCTTCATCTTGTGCTTGACATTCTGTTTAATAAGTATCAGGAATTGCGGTTCATCCAACACATTTTCTACACAGATTAGCCAAATGGCGTCTACTCGATACAAATCTGGAAACTCGGATGGGATATCAATAAAATGTTGTTGGGAGGTTTTAGGGCCCTTTGATCATGGCGATGCTCTTGAAGCGTCAGATTGGTATAAACGATTTCACTATCTCTTGCTATCCTATCCATTCCCCCGTCTTGAAGGGCTCCCTAAGTTTTCCTCTTTACGACAATTGTTCCTCATGTTGTTCATCTTCCTCTTCTTCCTCTTCTGGTGTTCAAATCGTGAATGGATGGATGGATGGTTGGGTGGACGGAGCGAACCAAACAAAAATCCATCCACGTTAGAATCGTGCGCAGAGAAAACGATTTGCCAAGGAAGATCAGTCTTACTCTCATATACGAAACTATGCAGCGGTTATTCAACCTTTCAATCATCAAAGGTCAGGCAACCACTCAGTCTTGCTCAACCACCGGGGTCTTGAGCTGTGCTCCTTCACAGTTATGGCGGACAGAGTGGCCAATCATCTCTCAGCTCATAAGAAAACAACCCAGCATCAGATTCAGAATCTTTGAAGTCTTTATTGTGCATGGTGCCAATTGGTAATCTAGATGATCTGGTTTTGTCTTTTTCCTTTTATCGTTCAACTGGAGGCGTGTGCTTCGCATTTCCTGTAATGAGCTAGTTAGGTGACAGCCTAATGTCTTTTGGAATGGTTGTGAAACAAAACCTAAGATCAAAGTTCAGGCACATGACTCTCTTTGAAGAGGGCGATGAGACAGACGCACCTCGGTAAAGCAAACAAGAAGCACTGAATGTCTCTCTCTCTCTCCCTTAATCGACGTCACCTTCCTTCCTTCCTCCCTTCTTTCTTTCGTTCTTTCTTTTCCTAAATGAATGAACACCACGGGGACTTGGTTAGTGAGATCAAACGAATTGACCCCGTTTGACGGGAGATGCCGAGTATCCAGTTACGGCGGACTCCAATTTAACAATCGCACTCAAATGAAAGGTTATTCTTTGGAGGGTGAAGAGCCCCCTATATATTATTACGTACATAGAAGGAAGGGTTGGAAGATGCTTTTTTCGGTCGCTTTTCATCCCAAATATGCGGTCGGGTGGTTAGTTGGCATCCTTTAAAGATAGCTTTCCCGTGTTGACCGCGATGAAAGTGGGTCTTTAATGTTATGGCAATGCAATTTCACTTTGTGCCCCTTCTCAGGTATTGTTCGTCGACCTTAAGGGCCTCCAAGGTCCTTAAAGCTGCCTGCTCAAAACTGGGTCCAATCGTCTCATTCCCTGCTGTNCAGCAATGTTGGTTGGTTCGTCCCCACGAAACTCACTGGCTTCTTCGTGACGTCTCTTCTCCCAGCTGAGTGCCAAAGGAGCGAGTCTTTGGTCTTTGGTGGGGAATCTTGGTGCCTTGCAATACAACAACACGATACACCAAGAGGCACCACGATCAGGAAGAAGTACTGGGTGTTGGTGAAGGTGGTCATGATTATCGACCACTCAACAGCCATCAACTTGGGGACGCTCAGAATGGGGGACGAGGCGAGTGGGGCTACCTACTTTACTTTACTGTTGTACTTCACCACCAATAGCACTATACCACCACCACCACCATCACCACCATCACCAATAGCGACAACAACAACAATAGCAACAACAGCAACAGCAACACGAGTATACCTAGAAGAACCACCACGGGCTGCTCACAACCAGGGGCATAACAAAACTACTATACTGTAACTGCAGCAATGGGCTTGACATGAAAACGAAGAAGAAGACGAAGAAGAAGTCAAGAACCAAGTCATGGAACAAAACGACTCAACGAACCCAGAGTAAGGAAGACCAAGACGAGGAAAAAGGGGCATGCCAAAGAAGAAGCAGGAGAAGAAGGAGAGAAAGAGGAAGAAGAAGACCAAGAAGTCAGTAGGACAAGGAGCCACGCACTTGTACTAACAACTGCCAACTTTGACTAGTTTTGGGGACCACGGGGGGAGGAGGCTCGACAACAAACCAAGGGTTTGAAGTAGACGACACGCGAGTCTCTTGGCATTATGGTTGTCACTCAATTAATACAAGCGTTACTACATCCAAGGAAGCCGAAACTCCTATCCTAGTACTCCTCCTTCTCCTTCTCGTGGCTTCGGCCCACTCTCGAGACAATTTTCGATTCATGCAGTTTCTCCCGACCACAGCAATTGCCCTGTTGGTTGGTTGATTGGTTGTCTCTGATCCATTCGCCGAGCAAATTCAATAATGTGCCGAATGGATCCGAGGCAAGCAGACTCGAGAAACATCTTGTCCGTATCGTACCACGAGATTACGAGGAATGTCCTGCCAGCCTCGAGACCTGCGGCTTGCCTCTGAAGAGTTGGAGCTGATCTCATCATGCAGTAATCACCGATATTTTCACGGCACTTTAACATGAGATGAGATTGATTGGCGAGGCTCTAACCACGCACGACCACCTTCATCATCATCTTTACGATCATCATTGCCGCCAGGAGTGAAGAAGTCGGCCGCTCGTTCGTCTTGCGTTCCTCGTTCACATGAGGATCCAGCGATCCATTTTTCCCCCTCCTTCGTTTTCGCTCGTTTCTTCTCCATTGCTCCTCATCTTTTTCATCATCAGCGTCTTCATCCACTTCGTCGTCTTCCACATCCAAAAGCTAGAAGAGCTTCCAGAATTGTACATGCTAGAGCAGGCATGACTCTCTCAATCTCTCTTCTTATCATCATCGCCATTATTATCATCATCATCACCATCATCATCACCATCATCATCACCATCATCATCACCATCATCATCACCATCATCATCACCATCATCACCATCATCATCAGCACCCCAATGATAAAGCCAAGTGGGGCTAAACCGGGGGAAAATGATGAGCTAGAAAGAAGGGTAAAAGGGGAATCTCTCAGGATTCTATCAAGATGATCTACAAACGCATTCAAAGTGAAAGAGTAACATGCGATCTCAATTATGGAACTGCGACATGGAACTGATTGCATTCAACCCTTTCATACGTTCCGTTTAGCTAACGCCCATTGGAGCATCCATCCATTTAAGACTGAACGAGAATAGGCATACACACACTCACACACACACACCATCAGGTATTTAGAATAGGCCTATACATTAGTGGATGCAGGTAGTAAGTAGACTAGATAGCGTTTCCAGATTTTTGAAATGGTTTTCTCTGAAAATCTCACGAGTATTGGACAGCCCATGGAATTAGGGAGTCGGTACGTGGTCATGCTGCATGCTGCTTGGTGGCTGCATGCCTGGATCTGAGCGGTAGGAGCGGTGGCAAACTTGGCGATGAATAATTGAAGATTATCTGCTGTGAAACAAAAAGCCAAGGAGAGATCGTTCATTCTCTGTACTGTATGAGCGAGCGAGGCCGTCGCTTTTACGGTCCGGGAAGGCTCTTCTTCGTCGTCATCTTCTCTTGTGTCTTCGTCTTCTTCTTCGGCTTCTTCTTCTTCTTGTCTCATGCTACTTATCTTCTCCCTCGTGTTACACTAATACAGGGTGGTTGGGTGAATAGCTGGGTGTGTGGGTGCCATACCATGTTCACCATTGTCCATGTTCAAGAGAAACAGTAGCATACTTTAAAGGTAATGCTAGTTGAAGCACCATTGGCAGTATACGTAGAGTAGTGGTAATAGAAGTACGAGCGTGGAAGTAGCACTGTACCATGTTTCATGGCTCACGTCGTCGCTGAGTGAACGACGCTGGAGGGTGTGCTCGATTCTTCATCTTTTGGTGTGTGAGAATATTTGGCTCTTTTGGTAGAAATGGGACTCCAAATGACTAGAGAGCTGGACTTGGTTTGTCTAACCACCGCCATTGATGCACCATATTGAAGGGAATGCAATTCAGCATCAATCGGGCAGACCCTTTGACTAAAATGGCCATTCAATGAGTGAACCACTTTATCGCCTCAGTTGGTAGGTGATGTGTATTTCTTTTCTTAGATTAAACATCTTACGCCAACCAACTCCTACGAGTGAAGCAATGGTCTTCATAGGTTTTCAGGTTGGACACTGCCTAATTAAACTCTGGGCCACTCTGACTCTTCTCGTTTACAGCCCGTTATGTGGAAAGTAATATACCTAGTCGTGAACATGTACGTACGTACAACAACCAACAACGGTTCTCCATCCCGTGTGTGTTTTTTTGGCTTCGTTCATCCTGAAGCCAACCAATATTGTGCACCTGGACATTTCGAGTACGTAAGAGAGGTAGTAGTCATACTAGGAGGCAGGCCAGCAAGCCAGCCAGTCAGCCCGCCAGCCCGCCAACTTTACCAGCCATACGAGGGACAAGAAGGGACGGACGGACGGACGGACAAAGCTTGGGGCCGGGGTCCCCTCTGGATGTCAATGAAAAGAGCCGGAAACGCAATAGAACAGTCGGAACCAAGTGAGGAAACCAAAGTGGAGCACAGAAAGAGGGGGAATTCACCCACAACAACTGTCGTAGTTGAGCTTGGGGATCAAGGTGCTCACTCTCATCTACGATGGACGGACCAAATACGTACGGGAGCAGACCAAAGGTAGTACGAGAATGGAGGGTCGACGGGTTTAGGGAGAAAAAGTGTTGAGAAGGAAAACCCGCGATGAAAATGATGTACTGACGTACACTAAATGCTGGATTAAACTATCTGGTATGTCCATTCATTTGTTAACAAGATCCGATTCAGTCTAATGGGATGCGTCTATGGGTCTATCTTATGGTGTGAACACGATGAAAGTTCGAATTCCGCTCCAGGAATGAAGCATCAAGATTAAATCCTGTACTTTTGGTTGGGGCGAAGCGATTTACATGCGTATCTCTGCATCTGAAAATATCATGGCTTTTCAAGCGGACATTCAGTCGTGGTAGGAGCAAAACCAAGTAGTTGTCCTGACCAATGCCATGCTATGGGTTCATATTTGATTCATAATGAGCTGGGCATTAACACCCAGCTTTGTTAAATACAAGTATTCATCCTCCCAAAATGTAGAAACATAACTGTCGCGCCGCATTTCAAAATCGCAATGACTAGAACCATGTTTGGCAGAAATTAGAAATTTTTCACAATGCCCCCAAAAAACAACATTGGTCCACTTGTTCCCGGAGACTAGGGATTAGATTTTTTTGGTTCGGACACGAACCCTTTTTCAAGTAGCGAGTTCCTTTGACACCGGCAGTGGTGACTTTTATCGAAAGAGATTTCTACGTACAGGAGGGTATAGTTGAGTGGGGAAGAAAGAGAGAGAGAGAGAGAGAGAGAGAGAGACACACACACACACACAGACATACATACACAAAATTTAGAGAGAGCAAGGTAAGCTATGGTTTTGGTTTGGTTTCTATCTCGTCTCCGTGAAGAGGGAGGAGGATGAAGCCACCAAGTTTTTTGGAGAGGCAGTGATAGGGCTTCATTCCTCCCTGGTTCTCTCCCTCTCGCTGCCAAAGACGGGTTAGCTCCTTGGCCCCACGTCCACCCTGAGCCGAGTGAATGGACCATCCCACCAGTTCGGTCCCCTTCTCCTTTACCTTTTCCACTTCTCTCCTTCCTTCCCAAGTCAAAACACCGTGGCCCATTACTTCCAAAGGCTGTGCGTGCGCACCACCCGTATTACGCCCTGGTCTCTAAAATGATGGGACCTGCTTCTCTTGCCTCCACTTCTTCTATGTACAAGCAGCATTCCCGGTTGATGACTGCTCCTATGGCCCTCGTTCCTAACAGAGCCACGCGTGTTGGCAACGTTCCACTGGATGTCGTGCTCTATACTAATGGCGTTGAAGTCAAGAATTGGAGGAGGAGCGGTGGAACGAGTCCAAATTTCAGGTAGATAACGGACGGACAGAGGAACGTTCCTCGTTCTCGCTTGGGAGTGAGTAGTGGTACGTAGTACGATAGGCATGTCCGTGGTAGTGGTGGTGTTCTCGGGGTTGACGGTCCCCACTTGGGGCTTCTTCTTCTCGTCGGAGTTCGGACTCCATCCACGAAAGCCAAACGAGAATAACACGAGAGGAATTAGGGAGAGACAAGAAAGAAGAAGAGGAGGAAGAATTGGACGAGGAACAACAACTGCCATTTCAAGTACTGCTGAATGTGCCACCAAAGGAATAAGGATAGTCAGGAGAGAAAGAGAGTTAGTTCTGAGCACTCTGCTCTCTGAACAAGTCGACCGTTCATTTCTTCTTGCCTCCTCGTGGGCCGATGACGACAGCTCCGCTTTTCGGGGTTTCATTATTCTGGTCTCTGGCGGGTGTCCCATGTTCTTCGTACTGTTCTCCTTCGTCGTCTTACCTGGTCACGACGACCAGAATCAATCCAAATGGGAGACATGCCATCCCAGGACTGGATGTACCAACGTAAATGCCAGCCAAGTCGAATGAGAACAACGGTAACAATCCCCGAGTCCCATCCAAGTTCGTTCAGAGTTGGGGAACGACGGGGGTATGGCACCGATCGGATTGGATGTCGTGCTTTCAAAATGGGCCAGGTGCTACCTACCTACCTACCTACCTACCTACCTACCTACCTACCTACGTAGTACCTACCTACCTTTGGTCCTTCCTTCCTTCCTTCCTTACCTAGTTGGTCGCTTTCCGTCTTC
>NC_081440.1:9500876-9602136 GCF_007210705.1 Tigriopus californicus | reverse complement strand
GACCAGCTCTTTGAAAGCACGTTTATACCCTAGGTGATCTTAGTCAGCTCGTTTTGGAATCCTTATCAGGAGCTCCTCCTTCCTCATTCAGTTCGATGTATTTCTCTAGGCTCTGAGAATTCATGAGACCCAACATGATCTATGACCTTTTTAATCAAATTTCGGCCACTTCAATTTTGGACAGATTTTCTTTCCAGTTTGCCGGAAAACTAAATATTCAGCAATCATCTTCAATGGGAAAAATAATTACTCATTGAAAAAGTAATGGGATTAGAGGACGAAAATATAGTGATATAGTGTATTGAATCCCTAACGTTGTTGACTTTTGTGCAAACTCACGTGTAATGTTGTATATGAAGATTCCACAGTTTCATGAAGTCCTTTTCTCCATCATTGACATCCGAGAACTCGTCGATCATGCGGCAAATTTTGGTCATCAACCAAGGTGGGTCAACTCGGTCTTCGGTCGAATCCGTTAAAATAGCATGCGGGGGCATGGGTAGATTTGATGTTGAGTAATGATATAACCTGTGTCAAAACGAGGAATAAAAAAAAGTGTGCATTTCGAGCTTGCTCAGTGCCCACATCATCCTGATTCAAATCTAATTTAAGCTCTAATTTTTCTTTCCCAGCTTTACCTATTGTGACCAGTGACAAAGGGTCTTTGGCCATCGTACGGTCCGTTTTCTCCATCAATTTCCAGGAACTCCGAGAGACTTGTATTCGATCTCTTGGGCTTACATACAATCACGTTGGTGATGGAAGTCCTCTGAACCGGCCCATATCTCGAGAAAGCGAATCCCGGCGGTTGCGTGATCAGATCATGTGGATTACCCACATACGTGGAATCGTAGAGCTCGCTCACAGACACGTCGATCCTTGCTCCTTCCTCAATTGGCTATATACACACACACAGACATGCATGCAAGTACCACGGGCAGTTGGGAGTCGTTGGTAAGGGAGCAGTGCGAAAGAGGGAGAGAGAAAAAAAATAGATGGGATGAAAAGCAGGTAGGATATCATCTCTGGGCTTCTTCATCATGTTCATCAATACCACCCATCTCATCCCAGCAAGGTACTTCAGCTAAGGCTTAGTTGGGGAACGGCTAGAAAGAATGGACAAGTGGTCCCTGGGACAAATGAACTTTAGAGAGGAATGCTGCTCCTCCACCTTCGACGTACCTAACAACCCACGTCTCGCGTCCACATTCAAAAGGCGAAAGGTATCCCTGAAATGCCACACACGAGTAATGCGAACAACCGTCCATACGACCGACCGACCGACCGACCGACCAACCAACCAACCAACTATTCACTACTTCTTACTATGAGCCCTTATCAAAACCATGGAAGGGACAGCATTACACGTGCCAGTCGTCCCATTGAAGAAAGAGGGAGAGAGAGAGCAGCATGAAATATTCAAAGATTCTGCCTTTGTTTGACACGCACAATTGGAGTTTTCCACCAAGATGGCAGACAAACCAAGGATAGGAATAAGCACATGCACAACGCGTATGGGTTTATCGTTCTCTCGCTCTCTCTCCTCTAGTTCGGGGGAACGGACAGATGGATGGCAAGCAAAAGGTAACTAAATACGTAGAAGTAACAATACGACTTGGAGTGATCAACTTTATGGATGATGTCCCTCTTTCAACAAAAGCGGTTTGTCATTTTTAGTAATCGACGCGCTGCTCAGAATTATCCATATCATGCCTGACATCAAGTGCGCAAAATGCATAAACAGTTTAATGCATTAAAAATTTCAGCTTTTGAAGCCAAAAAGGATGAATTTGTTCTTTCAAAAGAAAGGGTTGGATGTCCATTGGTCAAGGCATTTCATCCTAAATCTCAAGATCCAGGCACCTGACTTTCACTTACAGGACGAGAGTAACTCCCAACTGTTAAAAGCAGCAGCTTCACCTACATTTATTGTTACCTTCGTTTGAAATATCTAATTGGCCATGAAGTGGGTGATACTATACTGGTAGGCCTAAAAACTCTTCACAATTGCAGGCTGTTTATCAAGATCCACATTAACCTACACACACTTTTCAAACCCACTTGCGTAATGTCTTAAAAGTCTCTCTGAAACTTAGCCACTTTAATTCCCCCGGCGGATGTACGGTACAGCAGCCCCCCCCCCATCTAACTCCAAAGATAATTTAAAAAGTCGTTTTGAGCCAAACACTCGAACCGTGTTAAGATTTTGGTCTCATGATCAATTGCAAAAACTCTAATGAAAGCTACATCTGGACAAGAATTAGGTACGAAAAAGACACCCATAGTTTGTCCATCGACAATTTCGGAGGCAGTTCACCACACCAATGTGAGGTAATGAGCTCAGCATTGTCAAGAAGTGTGCTTGGGGCAGTAATCATGCCCTACAACTGTAAATAAAATCACGTCATTTGGGCCCACGCTACAACATTCTGTGTTAAGACGAGGCTAACACCAATAACACACTCCACTCCTGAAGCAGAGTTGTTTCCTTTTGAATTACACGGGGCTAGGGCTGCAACCAAAAGAACGACGGCGACAGCCGTCATCATCATCATCATCATCATCATCATCATCATCATCCTCTTCTTCTTCTGGTCCCTCTTCATCGTCATCATTCTGCTTCTTTCATACCGCAAGCCGATTTCCGACTCAGGTAAAAGTCGGGTAATCAGTGCCATGGGCACACAGGAAATGAATTCTCACAAGAAGCATGGGAGAAAGACCCAAATGTATGGACTGGCAACAACTCATTTGTCTTGGGCCCGCTCAGTGAGCCCTCATAGTGGAAAGAAACCAACAGAACGGATAGCTCCTTCACCTGCTTCTTCCTCTTCTTCTTCTTCTCCTCCTAGTATAGTGTTCGTATAGTGGTACTTCTTCTGTCAATGAAGCTCGCTCGATCGTCATGCAGGGGAAACACACGGGAGAGTCCCAGGCGCCACGTGAAGGCGGGAAACAAGGAAGAGGAGGAAATTGTTTCCAAATCTTGGACACAACCACTCACTCATTCGCTACCTGTTTTCCCCCCATGTTAACTTGCCCACCTTGCCCAGTAAAAACAACAATAACAACAACAACAACTAGTACTACTACTACTCAACTACTACGTACTCCAATCACCAAGTACTGGAGTCCCCACGACAATCAGAATGGTTGGTGAGCACGAGTTGAGTCGACGTCCAAGTTGGAAAGAAACAAAATCGGTTTCCTGGCAGGCTCCCCTTACCCTATAGAACGAACAAGAATGAGGACGACGTATTCCACTATTCATTGACTTGGTTCTTGGTGGGTGCTGTCGTTGGTGCTGGAGATGGTAGTGTTCTGCCGAAAATCTCAAATAGGTTACATGCTATGATGAACATGCAAGGAGGAGAAAGAGGCGTTTTTGAATGAAGAACCTACAACCAACTTGTCTCCACGCTACCTACCTATCTCCTCGCACTTAGGTACTCTCAGAACTAGAAGCCGCGACGAGAATGTACCAAACAAATTCACAGCCCGCATATGTACGTTTGTACCGTACGCACGTACGTATGTACATCCGAGCCTACTTATATCACTATAACCTAGATGTACTTGAAAATCGGGAAACAAGCAGGAAGGGGAGGCCCAACTCTACTCCGTGTACAACCAGGTTGTCATCTCACTACTTTCTAATTGGAAAATGATATTCCCTCATTAGCACAGCATTATTATCCGTGATTGAGCGTGAACGTTCGACTGCCACAGAAAAGTGAGCAATTTCAAAATCCATGACAGCATTTTTCACACTCGTTGACAAGACAAGACAGTTCCAACCCGTGTGGTCGCTGGTTGCTTGGTTGGTTGGTCGGTCGGTCCGAGGCTCATCGGCCCTCGGGCAGCAATCATTCACATGCTATTTGAGCCAAAATTACCCTGCCTTGTTTCAGTCAATCCTCCCTCCTCCCCTTTCCTTAGCAAGCTTATCGATAAATGTACCACGATATCTTTGACAGACACACCATCATCTAGGAATGATTGCTTTGGTGCAGTGATTCATTTTGAGGCTCGTCATTGTCCTTCTTCAGCAGCCAGAATGAATTGCCGATCTATCGTGAATGCTACCACGAACAACTCTCCCAACAATATCTAACCTTGCTTTATGTGCATGCATGGACTGTATGTAAGTTGAGCGAGTGGTGGTTCAAGCTCGCGGTGAATAAGTGATTGGGCGGTTTTGTCACTCTTGTTGTGTACCAACGGTCTGTACCAAATTGGAGAATAAACGAAATCGATTTTGGGGGATTTACCTCATCCACATGTGATGAGGAGGGCCGCGTGAACGGCTGAGACGAGAAAGAGAGGAAAAGAACGAAGGACAGAAAGAGATACCTAAATATTTGATGATGGTCTTCCTCTCTCCCTTCGCCTCCCAAGTCTCTTTATCTTATTTGGCCCATTGAATATCAACCAGGATGACATCAAAATACCATTTGAGAGAAGGGAAACTTCGAATAGGCTGATGACGTACGAGAGACAAAGAGAGACCAAAGGAACAGAGAGAAGGAGAGAGGCGGAAGAGCAAGGGAGGAGTCCTGATAATGTAGTTAAAGGTCGCCACCAACTGTGTGTCTGAGAATGCACCAGGATCCTGTTTTTTATTATGAACATGGCGTTCAAATGGATTATCACTCACTAATTGCATCGATCAACAATCAAGGTCGGTGAACTTGAACCTATCCATTAGCCACAACCTCGGGTAACTAGTTAGTGGGCTATCGACCGGTACAGTAGATTGGCTCCTTCAAACTACAAACGGGCGAATAAAAGCAAAAAGAACAGGAGGGGAGAGGAAACTGCATTGATCCTAGCAACCAAGCCATTGAGAGCACTAGTGTTGAACCGACCCTCTCTGGTGAGGTTTTGCGTCTTATGTGCAACAAGCCTTGGAATCATTGAGTAGTTCAATAGTATATTATGACTGTGCTTCTGATTTGTTCTGATCTTCTCGTATTCAAATTTGCTTGAGAGAGCTCCCTCCCATTGGCCGTGGTCACAATTCATGTGAAATGTTCAGACGGTGTCAAATAGCAACCTCGACGACAAGCTTCCAAGGAGCTTTTATTTCTCCAGTCCACGCCTTTTCAGCTCTTACATATCTAGTCACCCACTCACCCACACACTCACTCACCTACCTACCTACCTGTCATCTACTCTCTTTATTTCAACGCATGTGCTTTTACTAAGGCTACATTTCTAACGGCGCTCAGATTGTGGAAAATGGCAAGAACAGGCAACACCTTATTTGCAAAATGCCTAATGATAGACCGAAAAGCTCTTCTTAGACAACCCAAGAATCAAATTTCAAAGATTGGCTTTCTCTCTCAAATAATGATGATCTAACATATAATTGATCGTAATATACTCCAGACATAAGCTTCAAGCATACTCAATTCTGTTTACATTCTGAAATACGTTCGCAAAATTTCTACTTTAGATTTAAATCTAAAATTCAATTTGTATGCAGGTGCTTTCTCATTTTTGCTCCATCCGTGTCATAAATCAACCGATGATACCCTGCCTAGAGCAATACGACGAGAGTGCTGTTACAGCTCCAACAAATACTACTAACACTACTAATATTGCTGCTGCTGCTGCTGCTACTGCATGTTAAGTTAGTGCCATCAACAGACTGAAATCTAAAACCCTGGAGCAACAACAGACTCGAGCTTCCGGGTGATGGGATAATAGATCGACATCTTGTTTAAAGAAAATATATACGAATAGATACAATGAGATGGCTTACCACGTAGGTGAATAAAAACCTTGGATGGGAAAGCTTGAGATGCTTGAGGAGAGCGTATAATTCCAAACAATTCAGAGAGCACCAAGGACAATGGAGATCTTCTCGGGCTTCGGTTTGTTGACGTGAATTGTTGTTGTACAAGAACTGATAAACAATGCGAGGTGGTTTTTCCAATGGGGTGCGTTTATGTGTTTGTCTGGGTCCACGGTTGGTGCGTGTACGATCTTTAGATCTAATCGATGCGAGATCAGATGTGTTATCTCTGGGCATTAGAGGTCTCGGTCTTTCGACCATTGAACCAGCAGGTTCACAACTCCAAGAGAGCCGAAATTTGATGGTGGGAGAATAGGTAAAGGCTTCAAATTGATGCGCAATCACCTGGGGAGAGAGCGAGAAGAAAAAATATTACACTTTCAAATTCGTGCCCCACAATTGATAGTTCTACCCAAAGCCAGTACAATCGCGGAGAACGTAAAATATGCATCGGAAAATATTCTACTTTTAGGTCGTGTTTGCGGCGTTTGGTCATTTTCAGGCCACCAAATCAGTATCTTAAAAATACGTAGTTAGACATTAAAGCCAGAAAAGGTGCCATTTCAGAAATTACTTAGCAGCAGATCTAAGAAATGACCTATTGATACAACATAAGTTCCATACTAGATTTGTGCATCGGATCTGACAGGATCTTTGATCCGAAATGAATTTTTGGAATCCGAATACGAAAATTCCATATTAGCACCTTTTTACAACTCTAATGATTATATTTGTTACTATACACAGGTGAATGAGTGTAGGATCCACGGTGATCGCGTGATTGGGTATACTCACTCGGTCCTTTTTGTCCATGCCAATCGTTTCCCAAGACGAATTGTTCTTCTTGGGGGAAATGTTTTCAGAGGCAGAATCCGTTTCTGAGAGAATCACTTCATATTCGCCTTCGGTTAGCAAGCATCGGGAATGTTTGTCGTATACAACTAACTCTGAGTACAAGATCTTTCCTGAATCTGTGGAGCCCCGTAACAGTTTCCTCCGCTTACACGAGGGTTCAAGATTCTCCTCTCCATTTTGGTTTGAGCCATTGTTCGTCATCTAAATTGCAAAGGAAGACTTCATAACTGCAGACCAAAAATAGCCTAAAATGGGGCAGGCCAAACCGTGGTAGCAATCTTAAACGCACCTGTGTGAATGGTGACTGGTGAACCCGGACAAGCAACGAGTACGATTTGGTTTGATGGCCATTAAAGAGACTAAAGGATTCGGAGGGAATGGAGAGAGCGGGCGCTTTGCTAGGAGGGTGGTCCTCGGAGGGATTCACCGGGATTTCACTCGTGCCAAGAGACACTTCAACCACAGGCGATGCAGACTCTTTCCGCTTTTTGTGTGCCATTTTGAGCAGAATCAACTCCACGCCCACACGCTCCATGGGCCTTTCTCCTGGGGTAAAAACAACACATTAACAACAATAGCGATATCTTTTTCTTTTTTCTTTTTGGTTTGGTGAAAAACCAAACCAAACCAAAAAAAGTGTCAACAGTTGGTTAGTCGCACATGATGCTGGCTTTTATGCCACCTACTTCTTTTATCGTAGAATCCCAGGAAGGTGAGGGTCATGAAGGCTTTGGGCTCGGTGGCATTTTGAGTGGTTTTCATTTTCCGCTCCAACAAAGTGTCCACTTTGAAGTGTTTCCGCGATCCATTCGAGCGTGACTGACGACCTTTCATGAAAGTTAGAGTTCGGTTTAAGAAGATGGGCTGAAATGTAAGACACAAAAGTAAGCTATGACGCGATTCAACCGGCAACTTGGGACTCAATCAACTGACCGACAAAATGTTCCTCGTCCGGAGGTACCGATAGATTTGAGTGGGTTCTGAAATGGAACAACAAAGTGTAAGCAATGGCTGAGAGAGTTCTTGGAAAGGGTGACAAATTTGGAGATCATGGCGAGAGCCATCTGGTCGAGGTTATTGATCAGTCAGCTCGGCCTTCTCAACATCTTTTGAGTCATTATCAAACCTCTTAATGACAATTGTCGATGTAATCATTTGGGCCTGACTATTCATACCCTAATCCTCGTCCGATGGAGATGAACCATTCATCTTGACAAAACCTAATACCATTGAGATATGAAGGCCATGTAGACTTCGTGGCTCCAGGCTTTACTTCCATAAGGGGCAGGAAAACCTCTCAAAGTATTTTTTATCCAAAGGCCCTTATTTTCAGTATTAATTATATAATACTAATGTAGAACCAGATCGTGCCTAGTCAGGTTCTTTAGGCCCCTGTTCGCCATGGTCTCGGATACACTGGAGAGACAAATATGAAGGCCTTGAACCCCTCCATATGAATCTATTTTTTCCTTATTGATTACTATGTGGGACAGGCTCAAGCCTCGTTCCAATTGGTTCCAGATATTGGAACTACACTTGCCCTTGATAGGGGAAGGCATGTTTTAGCTCGAGTATGGGACATAATTTCAGGGCATTGGTCATACATATATCTATATTATGTAGTGGCGTAGATGAATCAGACTACGGCTCAATCTTCGTGATATTATATCCTCCACAAATTAAAGAAATCCGACATGGCCATACATGTCCTTTATGAACCTGAAAAAACCGTAGCCTGACGATGGGCCTGGGCGTGCGCAAACCGAGGGGCAATCATACTCACTTTCGAAGGCCTGAAGAAAGAGCTCATGGTTAGCTTGAAGCTCCTCCAGGGGCGTACCCCCACCCCCACCGCCACTTCCGCTCCCCGATTGACCCATTTGAGCATTCTTTAGTCCGTTCATTTCGTGGCCGTGGCCGAGGGTGTGGCCATGGCCCGTAGGGGCCATACTCGGCTCAAACCCTACTATGAACGAGCCTTGAGCGGAGCTTGAGCGGAGCTTGAGCAGGCTGGGGGTGGGTGAGCCCAGTCCAGCACAGCGATCCTCCTCTGCTGACCTATGGGTCAAACGCTACCCCAGGGGTCGAGGGGCTGGCCTGACTAGTCAGACCAGCCAGCCACTAGTTGCACAGGGTCGAGCCAGTTGCCCGAAGATGGGCTGGAGGAAAGGGTCAAAGGAGGAACGGGTTGAGGCGGGTTGAGCCGTGTCCGCCAATGCCCACTTTCAAGGACTGAGACGAGCCTGGCACACTTTAGTCGCGGTACTTAGAGGGCGCCACCCTACGGTTTGTCATCAGGTTAGCCCGTCCCATCCAATCTTTGAGACCAAAAACATGATTTGTGACTATTTACAACGAGTAAAATAACCTAATCATTCTCAAATGGATCGTTCATCCGAATAGATTGTTCATGCTTTGTCTGCAAACTTGTCGGCAGGAAGTTTGTCCGAAGTACTGGCTCCTGGCATGCAAATTTGGCAAGCCTAATTTTGACTTGCAGGGTTTTTGTCAATATGTTGTTGTTTGTTAAGACAGGCGTTATTTGTACTGAAGATGATGTCAGAGACAATGAAAGGCAAAATATGTGAAGTATCTTTTTTTCGGAGAGAAAACGTCAACTACGGTCTTAAAACTATCTAGACATCACAATGCAATCTTCTGGATGCCATTGAAAGTAATTTGAGCTGTTTGAGGGCCCCAACCCTCGGGTTTATTTTCTTCCATCACGAAGTAAACTTACTACTTAACCTTGTTTCGAACCCCCAAGAGTGGCAGACAAGGCTGGAAACCTACCAAAGAAAGGGTGACAAAGTACTCGTAGTAAACATATTTCTGGCCTCGTAACGGCAGTGGTGGAAATAACTCAGGATTAAATCATCAAAAACCTAGAAGATTTAGCTCTCCTGCATGCCAGAACAGATTAATGTACAGATTGCCACTTTTGCATGAAAGTAGTTTGCACAAATCAAAAAAGGTATCCTGTCGGCTAACGTCCAATACCATTAGACTATATTTGTTGTCCGAATCTTGAACAGACAAGCTCGAGCGAATGTATGATATTGATGAATATTTGTGAAGGTAGCCATTCAGGTTATGGTATAACTCAACAAATTAAGTCTTTTTCTAAAACTAACCTATACAGATAAGAAATAAATGGCAAACGATAAGCATAATAGGCCCTATATTTCTGAAAGGTTAGCTCCAAAATTTATTAATGTTAAGTTCAATCCCTTTGGGGACGGGTATGGAAACTGTGAATTAGCACATTGTTAGTGTATTATTTGATACTTCGTTCATTTTTCTCCATGCCTTAGCATTATCAGACCCGAAAGTAGAGTTCAGTTTATCTAAAAATCATAAGAAACAGTTTCTGGCGTAGGTTAATCGATGAACTTGGACAAATGACCAATATTCCCTATTAACGGCGAAATAAACTAGAAAACTCGGAGGGAAGCAACTAAGCCCCGTTTTGGGCCTAGAATTTCCTTTGCTAGATTTCTGCTCCTCAACTCATTCCCTGAAATGCCCGATGGTGCTGCCATTCTTTGGCCACCCTGCCTTGTGGTGGCGGCTTTCTTGAATTCCTGACAGCCGACAGTCGCCGCAAGTCCCCTCAGGTCAAGGTTCCAGCCAGTGATGCTTGTTGATGGGTAGTCAGCTGTGTCATTTCTGGGGTCATTGTGATAGGCAACGGAAATAAAGGTCTCGCCATGGTACTATTAAGCAAATTTCCTTTTATTCGGAATAAATTGTCAAAAAGCCTTTGCGAACAGAAAGGACATTCAATTTCGCGAATTAAAACAACGAATACTAGACTTATCTTGACCACCTAAGAACATGGAAATACTATTATATTGTTAGCTATCAAAAGAGGGCAGAAGTAGTTGAAGTTTTCCCACAGAAAATATTTCTACAAATAATCTGACGCTTAAGCCGGAAAAAACTGTATTCGGGACTTATTGTTAAAATGCCACTTTTTCTCAATGTTGGCCATAAAAAGCGCTTTCAAGAACCAACCACATTTATTTTAGTTCAAGGGAAAAAGTCTGTTACTTTCCAAAGATAGAACATCAACAAAAAATTGAAGCAAGATTCCAAATTCTATGAATTGTATTGATTCTGAAATTTAGATAGAAGTTCCAAACAAACCCGTAGAGGTTCTTCCGTGGGTATGATTTTTGCGTTGGAAGTTTTAGGCAATGTATCCGAAATAAGGATGTGAAAAAGCAATGAATTAGGATACATCGTGCCCAGGTGATCCGCACATTTCTTCATTTTGATCCCATTTCTTGATTCGGTTTTGCTACAGGCTCTATTTGAATCATCGTAAGATGGAGACAAAATTTGGCAACCCTGGATGGGGGTGCGTTGTATGGTGGGTTGTTGACATTGTGAGAGGCATTGAGCGACATTCAGGAGGGTTAATGTGTTGGCGAACTACCTCGAACTATCGACAGATCAAAGTATCTATCATCAGCGGTGATCATTCGATCATTCATTCCTTCGTTCCACCCACCGATTGGGCCCCTTCTCGCCAGCAGTGTCTCCGTTGGCTTAGTCAGAGCTGCCCAATTGGGTCCATCCACCCATCCACCCATCAACCCATCAACCCATCAACCCATTCATTGGCCTGAGCCGTCTGTCCTTCGCTGCATCGCAATCCGCGTCCAACTCATCGCTTACCCCCGTGACCCCGCCGTGAGCGAGCGAGGCCAATCATGTCCATCGAAATCGAATCCGCGGAGTAAGTTACTGCCTGCCATTCTCTCCACTTTCTCTCTCTCTGTCCCCTGGGTTCCAGTTTCCGATTGCCCATTGACACCCCCCCACCCCACCCCCCTGTTGTAATTGCCTTAGTATTGGGACGGCTATGTGGGCTCAAGGCCGGATAGGAGCGCAATTGTTAAGCCGCTTCGTCGGGCTCCAGCGTCCCATGGGACTCATGTCCTGGGACGGGTCTCGTCGAGGTCGAGCTACGTTAATCTCGGGTCAGATGGTGGCTGATCAGATACTCCACGGCCTGAAAGACAAAATTCAACGCCTTGAAACCATCGGGATCCAACCGTGTTTGGTGCCCGTAGTAGTGGGTCAAGATCCGGTCAGTCAGATCTATTTGCGGAAAAAGTTGGAAGCGGCTCGGGCAATCGGGCTCCGGATGCGGATTCAGCACGTGCCGGCCGAAGTGTCATCGGCCGAACTCATGGCTTTACTTGATCATTTGAACCGCGACGAACATGTCCACGGCATCATCGTTCAATTACCCTTACCCTCCGCGTTGAATGCGATCGACATCGGCAACGCCATTCAACCGGCCAAAGACGTGGACGGGTTTACCCAACAGAACTTGGGCGCTCTCGTCCAATCCTCGGAGGTGGCTCGCCTGAGCATTCTCAACCATATTCCGTGCACCGCCACCGCTGTCAAAAAGATCCTAGAGATCGGATTAGCGGGTCACGATTGGACAGGTCAACGCGCGGTGGTGATCGGTCGCTCACTCAACGTGGGTTTACCCATTGCGTTGGTGCTCGAGAGTGATCGTCAAAACGGAGGCTTCGATATGACCACCACCATTTGCCACCGAAACACCGTCGATTTGGGCGCTTCCACGCGACATGCCGATGTACTCGTGACGGCCACCGGTGTGCCTAACCTAATCCGGCCCGAAATGGTCAAGCCCGGCGCGGTGGTGATTGATGTTGGATTGAACCGGATCAAACTATCGGACCGCGTTAAGCTCGTTGGTGATTGTCACCCGGGTGTCTGGGATGTGGCCGGTTATATGACACCCGTGCCCGGGGGGGTGGGACCCTGCACTGTGGCTAGTCTAATGTATAACTCCGTGTTAGCCGCAAATCGCACAGCCATCAGGCTTTCGGTTTGATTTGCACCCTTTAATCCGCCAGTTCATCCGTTTTATCTTCGCATACTGAACTCGAATAAACACGCGTTCTCGCTCGCTCACTCCAAATCAACTTGAATACGCTTTATTTTGCACCGCCTTACTTCATGACTACATTGCCCCCCTCGCTTTGATTCGAATCAATGGTATCTATATTTTTAGCGTGGTTCGATTAATCCAACAATACCTTAAAGAGAACAACCTCCATCGAACCCTCCACACACTTCAAGAGGAAACGTCAATATCATTGAATACAGTGGAATCCCAGGATGC
This sequence comes from Tigriopus californicus, assembly GCF_007210705.1. Taxonomy (NCBI): domain Eukaryota; kingdom Metazoa; phylum Arthropoda; class Copepoda; order Harpacticoida; family Harpacticidae; genus Tigriopus; species Tigriopus californicus. The sequence goes on along the minus strand of NC_081440.1, from coordinate 9,589,309 downwards.
CTTTATTGCCGATATCAACAACGGTCATTGGGACACGGTCCTAAAGGCCATTCAAACGCTCAAACTCCCGGACAAGAAACTTATTAATCTGTACGAGCAGATTGTAATTGAGCTTATCGAACTTCGGGAGTTGGGAGCGGCTCGGTCTTTGTTGCGCCAAACAGACCCCATGATTGTGATGAAACAAAACGAGCCAGAACGTTACGTTCATCTAGGTAAGAGAACTGACCCAACAAAGCTTGTTGGTCAATTTTGGTCGAGCTTAGTCAAACTTAATGATGTTAGTCAAACTTATAATTTTTCCAAGCATGTTACATACACGATTTTTGAGATTACAGTGATGGCGCTCATCATTTAAAATGGATGAAGATGTGTGCATGTTTTTCTTAGCCACATACGATTCATTTTCAAGGTGCTTGATAAAGATTGAACACGAAAACAACCGACTTGCTCAATCTTGATTCAGAGCTGATGCTTTAACCTTTGATAGAGAAGATACATTTCTGTGTTGATGCTCGTATGTTAAAATGAGCAGACCAGATGTTGCTTATCGCGATTTGAAATTCTCAGATTGTAATTCATGGATTCATGAATTTGAATGTAATTCAAATGCAAACCCTTCTGGGATTGTTGGAGGAATAGTTTTTGAAATCAAAGTTTTACATTGAAGCATTTTCAATTTGTGAAACAATGCAGTTATGATTTAGGCATCTTGGAATCCGTTTTTCTTACATTTTGAAGTTTCTCTCTCCTAAAATCAGGGTAAACTATTGGTGGCGCTGATTTTTATGCTAAGGACATTGTTTGCTGCTCATTAGAAGTTGGTATATCAGTATCGTCGAAGTTTTTTTTTTTCGATTTTCGATAACGTCAAAGAGGCCACTACGCACTTGAACAATTTGTTCAAATTTCAACGAGCAAACAGAACCCATTCTCTACTCGACAAGGCACGTACAAAAAGATATCGAAGTGCAATCATGCTTTCAAAGTGTTCTTTAGTAATGTATGAGGATTTCAGTCTCTTGAATTTCACAGCTTGTCGCAATGCCTCGTCTAACGGGACTAATATTTTTGTGTACATAATACTACATATGGGAGCTTACGCTGTCATGTGGTACGACGTAAATGTTGTCAAATCGGTTCATTTACAAATCTTCATGGACTATCAGACAAGTACAAAATCGGGATCTTGAGGAGTTTTAGTTTTTAAGAACAAGGAGCACAAAAGGGAAAAAAAAGAAAACCCAATTATTTGAGGACCATGCCAAATTGTGTAACGTAATGTAATTTTCTTGAATTATTACTATCTCCTAGTGACATTTTGCTGTGGGGGGGCGGAAACATTTTTCTAAATAATCGAGGAGGGCGTAATTATTTTGAGAAATCTCCCAACTTTGCCGCGGATGAAAGCTTGGCGACAATCAAATTATCGCAGTCTTTGCTCATCCTGTTGAGACTTCCTGCCGTTGCAAAAATTATCGCTTACTCGGAATTTAAATACTGGACGATACAAAATGGAGCCGATGTGAATGAATTTTGGCTTCTAACTCAAACAATTATATCAATGACTGAAAGATATTGGCTAGTAGTCTCCGTGGAATGTAGCCAATTGTCTGGATTTTGAATAGTTCATGTGTTACTTTCCTTCTAGAAAACCTCCTGGCACGGTCCTACTTTGACCCCCGCGAAGCCTATCCTGAAGGAGGTACGAAAGAGAGACGTCGCGCAGCCATCGCTCAATCCTTGGCGGGAGAAGTGTCGGTGGTGCCACCTTCCAGATTACTGGCTCTCTTGGGTCAGGCCTTGAAATGGCAGCAACACCAAGGATTACTCCCGCCTGGAACGCAGATTGATCTGTTTCGAGGAAAAGCAGCCATGCGTGAGCAAGAAGAAGAGCGATACCCAACTCAAATGGTCAAACAAATCAAATTCGGCTCCAAATCTCACGTGGAATGTGCCACCTTCTCACCCGATGGTCAGTATCTGGTGAGTGGCACCGTGGATGGATTCATCGAAGTATGGAACTTTACCACGGGCAAGATCCGCAAGGATCTAAAGTATCAAGCTCAAGACAACTTCATGATGATGGAAGAAGCCGTCCTTTGCGTGGCATTTTCTCGGGATAGCGAAATGTTGGCCTCTGGCTCAGTGAATGGCCAAATCCGCGTGTGGAAAGTGAGCACGGGTCAGTGTCTCAGAAAAGTGGAAAAGGCTCATGGAAAAGGCATCACATGCCTTCAGTTTTCCAAAGACAATAGTCAGATCTTGAGTGCCTCATTCGACACGACAGTCCGCATTCACGGTTTGAAGTCGGGAAAAACGCTTAAGGAATTCCGAGGTCACTCTTCTTATGTGAACAGTGCCACCTTCACGATTGACGGCCATAACATTGTCAGGTAAGGTAGCAACGGCGACGGTGGTGACGGCGACGACGACGCTGAGGCTGACGACGCTGAGGACGATGAAGCGTTGATTCCTGTCATTTTTTTCCCTTTAATCCAACTCGTTGGTCGGGGCTATTAAGTAGATTGAAACCCAATGGCATTTATTTCTCACCCCTTCTAGTGGCGGTTCAGACGGGGTCGTGAAGATCTGGAATGTTAAGACGACCGAGTGCATGAACACGTTCAAGTCTTTGGGCAGCAACGCGGCTGGGGGCGATATTCATGTCAATAGTGTACATCTTTTACCCAAGAACCCCGACCAAATTGTTGTTTGCAACCGCACCGACACCATTGCCATCATGAATATGTCTGGACAGGTTAGTAAATCTTGAATCGCCAATTTGGGCGAATCGAGCGTCTGAGACTTACTAAATTATGGCAACGCTACGATGCTCATGAGTCTCTTAGTATGGACGACTACCTTCCATTTCAAGCCAAAGTCAAAGCTAGAGGTGAAGCGTAGCTCCAGAAGTGAGGACATCCAATACGCATGGGGAAGTAGCATCATGAGCCATTGTTGAATTCTGTGGTAGACGTGTGTTCAAGTCGACTAGATCGGTGTCAGGTCGAACGAAGTGTCTTCTTGATATGCTAGCTAGAACTTCTTTTGGATGAAGGCGATGACTCATAATTTGAACGAAGACGCCAGAGTGGAGTCGATACTCTCGCCTCATCAGCGAAACATCCAATGTTATTCAACCTTGAGACTTAAAACGTCAAGAGCAATAATCAGGATTACATGCAGGTTGATTCTGAATGAGAGAGCATTCAATCTTTTAATGGATTAACAACATGAATGTTAGTTACACCTCCAGCATTGAAGAAATGTCGTTACCTCGGTCGCTCTTGGTCAGTATGCCTCTAGTGAGGCGAAATCACGCCTGTACTTTTAAATTAATTCTGAAGACCACAACATCATGATTATATGAGTGCAGTTGTGATTTCTATGAGTGAACTTATGGGATGAAAATGCGTTTCATTATCTCTAATGGATTTGATTGGATTTCAATGCATTGCGAGATAATTCTCGAAAAGATGTGTGTTCACGCACAGAACGAGGGTACTATGCATGGGCGTTTTCACCATATTTTGAAGTTGTAATTTTTTTTCCACCAAGTTTGAAACATCTTCAAAACAAGAATCAAAACGGAAATTAAAGAGCAAACTATAAAGTTGTCATCTGAGCCGGAGCACTGTATGCAATTTTATCTTTTCTAAATGCAGTTCGTTGATAAATGGGAATGCTGTGCGCCTAAATCATTCTCAAAACCACTTGACTGAACGATAATTATGAATTCATTCTCTTAAGTTATGGACGGTGTTAGAGGAGTCTTTGTTTCTAGCATTCCTGACTTCTTTCTATTTGCCACGAGAAGGACATTTCAGCCCTCTTACATTATTGTTTGTATTTGGTCCGATTCCAGCACCAGTTTTTTGTTCAACTCCCCGAGTTTCTCAATGGTTTCCCTCCAATGAGGAAAGACTGTCGTCTTGGCGTTCGAATGTTTCGGAGTCAGTCGCTCCGTATGGAATCCAAGCAGTCAATGATTTCAAGATGCAAGAATTCTCTTGTCATATGTTGCTCATTTTCAAATTTCTCCTAATTTAGAGCCTCTTACTTTTTCATCTTCTCCTCCTCTTTCTCCTCCTTTCAATTTCTTGTCGGTGGATGAACGGAAGGAAGCCCTTCAAATTCCCTCAAGAGTACGATAGCATTGGTCATCCGTGTAGGGCCACGAGTCGAGCTTGAACTTGTAGAGAGACACGATGGGACTGATTGTTGGATAAATTTTAAAAAAAATGCATGCCCTTGTCCCACCATCCCTCATCCTCCCATCTTCCACCTCTCCCTCCAACTTGACTCACATCGCCAACATGACGATGGTATTGGTGGTCATGATGGTCACGGCCATCCGGTCTCGCTTGAAGCCTGCCTGCCAGGCTGTTTGATTCTTTCCTTCAAAGAATACTTTCTTTTTTTTCCATCGTTTTTCAAATCATGTTAAAAGCGCGCACATGACAAGTCGATGAAGAGTGAAAAGTCTGCTTTGTTTCTCGGGCCCGTTGAATTTTGTCAAGTGCACAATGTGTGTGTGCATGCGTGATGGTGTGTGTCCGGGCTTAGGTTGATGGGGGAGAGTTGGGCCAACTAACTCTTTCTTCACAAATCGAGCGAGGACACCCAGTTGTATGTATGTATGAAGTTGGTGATGGTCTGACGGTGGTATGGTGTATTTTCTTTCAGATCATCCGATCCTACGCTTCAGGAAAACGTGAGGGAGGCGACTTCGTGGCTTGCGAACTTTCACCACGAGGAGATTGGTTATACTGTGTGGGGGAAGATTTCATCTTGTACTGCTTCTCGGCTGCGTCTGGCAAACTCGAGAGAACACTGAACGTAAGAATGTGACGACAAACGAAAATGCCTGTCTCCTCTCTCTCTTCTCGATCCGGCTACCCACCTATAGTCTTAGTACCTCCACTCTGTACCACCTCTATCCTTCCTGTATTTGCTCTGCAGATCTGCTCATTGAATTGCAAGAGAGTTAATTGCCTATTGTGTTCATTTAGCGCAGATCAGAGGACATGATATTCCCTGTACTCTCCGTTTTTTTCAGGTCCATGAAAAAGATGTCATTGGGATATGCCACCACCCGCATCAAAATCTCATCGGCACATATTCAGAGGACGGCACGCTGAAATTGTGGAAGCCCTAAGGCTCATCTTTGGTCTCACATCCCACTGAATATTTTAAATGTTGCGACGTTTTTCGACGACTCGTGAAAATAAATGATGTGTTAAATTGTCGATTCCTTCTGACATCATTCATTCGCGTTATTAAATTGGTAGGCGTGGCAACAGATAACAGCCAACGACGAAGGCTATTGAACAAGTCCTTCATCGTGTGACACATTAGACAAGTATGAGATACTGTTCTCAGGATATGGGGAATTGGGGATTTCACAGAGCTCATAAGTCTGCCTACCTGCCGGGCATGAATCGGCACGTTCAATTCCGTGATAATCAGCCCCTGGATTAAAAAAAACCTGAGACCTATTGGTGCGATAAGGAACACAGGGCGAGGTGTCCTTGGCAGTGTACTTAAGACTCAACTTAACCCGGTTCAGGTCAATCGCCTGGTTCCTCAACTCCCCTTTGTCACCCGAGGCCCCCGTGCGGCTTGGCTTAATGGAGTGGAGTTAGGATGGGGGGGGGGAGCGCAGACCTCCTTTCGTAACGGCCGTCGCTCGAGAGGGCCTCCCGCATTTCAGGTGTGTCAGCCAGCCGGCCTACTGAGATGAACGTTTCAATGTTAAGCTTGGGCCAATCACAAATGGGTCCGTCAAAGTGCGAGGGGCCGGGATGCCTCACCGCGCCCGCGTTCCCAAAATGTTTCTTCCTTATATGGTCATGTCTTTCGACGTGGATGCTCATTGGTTGAGAGACAAGACTTCCAAAACCGGTAAAAATATCAGAGACATGAGTCCTCTTTCAGCCGGCCAGCCTGTCTTAACGGGAGGAAAGATGAGTCACCAAGCCAGGCTGACTTGAGTGCTGAATGGCGGGTTTTGCCGGTTATGGCTGGATATGGCGCGGTGGGTGAGTGGGTGAATGAAGAGATGCCGCAAAAGGAGAGAAACGAGGAAGGTCGACCCCAACCGTTGGAGGATGGGAGCGAGACCACAGAAAACACCTTCGAGCCACATTGGCGGGGATCTGAATCACATATCGAACCTCAACTTAGGGAAGAACAAAAAGTAAACGGTGAATTGTATTCGAACCAAGGGCTTTATAAGCTTAGCCATAAAGCCGACAACATGCAACAATATCGCTAAGATTACGTCCATTTGATCCACCCTGTATTAGCAAACGGATTTGAATTTATCCTCCACAGTCACCCTCAGTCAACCCAACGCTTTGCCTGACTGTTTTTTGAGCGACCAAACCAGAAACGCACGCTCGGCGGTCGATTATCTCAACGGTTAGGACTTGAGGGCTCTCGATTTTGGCCGGCAGAATAGCCCAGCTCAAGCATCTGCTGCTGGGAGCTGAGGCCAGCGCCGGCCCGACGAGCGCGCTGAGGCATGAGCCTGATTTTAGAAGACGAACTCCGTGTCTAAGTGAGGATTCATCTGGTTGCATTGCTCTGGAGAACACAGACCGTTCAATTGTTGGTAAGTTCCAAGCACTTGTGCGTTTCTCACGATCGCCATTCCACTTGATAACGATGTGGTCGGGGCCTGGCATCCAGTGGATAATCAGTCCGTCAAGTCCGATATCCTCATTGCCGCCTTCCCCTAAAGCCCAAAAGCCGCTTTGAGTTGTGCTTGTGCGGCTACGGATCTTGGATCTGTTTTTTTGGGCGTTGGCTCCACATTGGCCTCTGTTTGGCCGCCATGACAACCTCGTCTCTGACTTAAGAAAGAGGGCGTGGTGCTGTCTTGGTCGCTCGTGGATCTTGATCCGGTTTTCGTGTTCTGTTTTCAGCTTGTTTGTGCCGCCCACTGAATTACCTTCACCCTCAAGATGTGTGACGATGATGTTGCCGCTCTGGTCGTGGACAACGGGTCCGGTATGTGCAAAGCCGGGTTCGCGGGTGACGATGCGCCTCGTGCCGTGTTCCCCTCGATCGTGGGCCGACCCCGTCATCAAGGTGTGATGGTGGGCATGGGCCAGAAGGACTCTTATGTAGGCGACGAGGCCCAATCCAAGCGAGGCATCTTGACCCTGAAGTACCCCATCGAGCACGGCATCGTGACCAACTGGGATGACATGGAAAAGATCTGGCATCACACCTTCTACAATGAGTTGCGTGTGGCCCCCGAAGAGCATCCCGTGCTCCTGACCGAGGCCCCTCTTAACCCCAAGGCCAATCGTGAGAAGATGACTCAAATCATGTTCGAAACCTTCAATACGCCCGCCATGTACGTGGCCATCCAAGCCGTGTTGTCCCTGTACGCTTCCGGTCGTACCACTGGTATTGTCTTAGATTCCGGCGATGGTGTGTCTCACACCGTGCCCATTTATGAAGGTAAGATTCGAGGGCCAAATATTATTATCAGAGCTGGGACTGCTGTAGAGGGTGACGACTGTCATATTGATCGAGCTCTTGATTAACCTTCAGGTTACGCCTTGCCCCATGCCATTCTGCGTCTGGATTTAGCCGGTCGTGACTTGACCGACTACCTGATGAAGATCTTGACTGAGCGTGGTTATTCGTTCACCACCACTGCCGAGCGAGAAATCGTGCGCGACATCAAGGAGAAGCTGTGCTATGTCGCCCTCGACTTTGAGCAAGAAATGGCCACCGCCGCCTCTTCCTCGTCGCTGGAGAAGTCCTACGAATTACCCGACGGACAGGTTATTACCATCGGTAATGAGCGATTCCGTTGCCCCGAGGCCCTCTTCCAACCCTCTTTCTTGGGTATGGAATCTTGCGGTATTCACGAGACCACCTACAACTCGATCATGAAGTGCGACGTGGACATCCGTAAGGACTTGTACGCCAACACTGTCTTGTCCGGCGGCACCACCATGTACCCCGGCATCGCTGATCGCATGCAAAAGGAGATCACTTCCTTGGCCCCTACCACCATGAAGATCAAGATCATCGCTCCTCCCGAGCGCAAGTACTCGGTCTGGATCGGTGGCTCCATTTTGGCTTCCCTCTCCACCTTCCAACAGATGTGGATCTCCAAGCAAGAGTACGACGAATCCGGCCCCTCCATCGTTCATCGCAAGTGTTTCTAAGCCGGGGCGATGAAATGCATCCCAACCGCTCGCTTACACTCCCAAAACTCTTATTACTACTTCTTCTGTCTCCTATACGGCTCATCAGCGATACTATTGACATTCCCCGAAAAAGACCCGCTCATGGCCATCTTATTGCAGACAAAATCTTATGTATTTTATTTGACTCTGTGATCTAAATATCCCTTGTAGAGCTCTCGCCATCTCGCTCACAATAGCAAAAAAGCAGCAGCTTTGACATGTGACTATGTAAAATTAATAATTATTAATGATGTAACATGATCAATAAAAATGGACAAATGATTATCATTGGCTTTGGGGCTTACGGGTGGTAGATGTGTTCTTGGTAGGCAAGACTCTTATTTAGCATTTCATATCTATGGCGACCTTCCCTTGGTAGCTCTCGTTAGGAGCGCTCGTTAGACGAGTAGTATTATACTCTATATATCGAAAATACAATCAATGTCGACACTACCTGCCGTCAGACAGGTATGGAAATTAGATGGATTGAACTCCAACCTATATTTTCCATAGTAATTCGGTTGTTTCATATGATGGTACGCAGACCCATGTTGCCACTCCGGAATTTTGCTATTCCACACTTGCGATTAAAAGGCATTAATTAGTCTTGCTTTGGTTGACGTTATTGTTCAGTTCAAAACAGGATTCATGGTGTACCTCGCTCATATATTTTACTATTCGTAACCTTGCCTTTTCTATTTTCTGCTTTTTTGCAGTCGTTTTTTGGACTAGTGTTACAGGTTGTCACTTGATTTGTCTCCTGATTTTGATCTTCTCAAGCCTATTTTGCCAATTCACAAATATTTCTTATATTTCAAGACGAAAAATTGTCTACTTTTTTAACCACCTGCTTGGGGAAAACAGGGAGGGTCCTTGCACTAAAGGCCGAGAGACAGTTGAAAAAAATAAAGATCGAAAACGTTTTGTTTCCCTTTTTTAATGCTTACAAATGAAACGCCACCGTCCTTATTTCTGCCGTGTATGTTGTTTCTCGTCGAGCTCAAATTTGATACTGCCATAACGAAGATTCGCAAGATTGCAACCTATATTCCTCTTCTTTGTAATACTTATCGATCCCATTCGGTTTGCGTTACTTTTCCTACTTGGAAAAAATTGGCAAAATTTGATTCTCAAATGAGCATGATACGTTTTGACTCTCTGCATGGTATTTCATTTGTAATAAACCATCAATAATGCTAACTGCATATGTATTTTTTCATTTCAATCCATTCTTGAGGGTCTCCAGCCTGGTGGCTTTTTCCTATGAATACCGGTTATTGTGTGATTGACGGTGAATTGCCTCGTGTGAAAATTCGTCTTACTCGAAGGACCATTTGTCAAGATGAAGCTTTACAATGAATATTATGACCTAGAATGGGATTTAAAGTTTGCATTATCGTGAAACAGATTTAAGCAAGAAAATAAGTGTTATATCGAACGAAGTTGAATTGGCATTTCTTGGTAATGATTTTGATATATTTCAATGTTGTACCCTTGCTTTAATTCATTTATGTGATTATGTTGACCTAAATCGTATGCCCATTTAGTGCACAAACAATCCAGGTAGGTAGCAAAAGCACGGACTGATATCGAGGTGAACCACTGCATGTAGATATTCATCACAGTTTCACCTCCTTTCACTTTTGGTAAGGCAGACTAGCTAGACGACTGGCTTTCTTGCGCATACCTGTGATGACTGACGAGAAAAAAGCCGTAGTAGCATAGCCATTGAGAGGGTTGGAAATTGTTTCAACCACAGAATTGTGCCATTATGTCAATAACAGGGGATATTGAACCGCTTCCGCCCAAACATCCTCGGAAATGGAGGCGAGTGCACGGATTTCAATTGCCCCTTCATCCCCAACAAGTCATGGCATGGGGCTTTCTGGCATTCTTCATTGCATTCACCTTTGGCATTCTCATCCCCTCACTACGAAGTGATGCCCATCTAACCTTATACATCGTGTTCGGTGTGCTCTACTCGCTCCATTTATTGTTCCATACGGTATCCATCGTTTTGGACCCGGCGGATCCAAATCTTCGACACCGCGAGGATCACCAACCCGTTCCCGAATTTGATCGCGCTAAACACAACCATGTGATTGAAAACGGTCGTTGTCACTTGTGTAACATCACGATTTCCTCTCAGAGAACAAAACATTGCTCAGTGTGTAACAAGTGCGTGTCAGTATTTGATCATCATTGTAAATGGTTGAACCAGTGTATCGGTCAGCGCAACTACCTTCCGTTTTTTGCCAGTGTCTTGACTGCTATATTCATGTCTGTGGCTTATGTCGGCATGACTATCACGGTCCTCGTTTTGTACTTCTGGCCAAGGCTGGATCTCTTGCATCCGTGGGAGCATCTGCATTTGGATCCAAAATTAAACAACTCCTCCAGCGACGCTCAAACCGCGACTGATATTCAATTCGAAATGTTCACCATTCCAATGCCAAATGACTTCTTTCTGGCCGTAACAACCGGCTCCGTGTTATTGGCTCTTTTTGCATTCATCCTTTTGGTTCATCTGTGTGTCTTTCACATGTACATCAACTGGTCTGGCATCACAACCTATGAATATGTACGAGAACAAAGACTACAAAGTGACGAGCAACTGCGCAATGAGTCCCAATCTAATGAGGGGAAGGACACTTCAATTGTCATGGCAAACCGGCCACGACGGCCCATTTGGAAATGCTGCCAGCGTGCAACGCAGGTGCGACCGGTGTCGGTCTCAAACTACCTAGAAAACCCACCCAAGCGACGGCGGACGGCCCTCAAGGGATCGGCCCATCGGAACGAGGATCAGCCTAAACCAAATGTGATAATTGCCATGTCAAAGGGCGATAAGGAACGCCAAGACGACGGAGTTGAATATCGACATCTACGAGCCTCTCCACGCCTCGAGGATCTCGATAGACTCGATACTTTGAAATGGACTAACCAGCCCTCTTCTGTGCCCAAATTGCCGGTAATTCCTGGAATAAAATCCCGCCAACCATCATTGCCAACCCCTCACCAAGCCATTGTTAGGGGAGATTCGAATGGCATCCAAAGTGTTCATGAACATCTTACTGAAGAGGACATGACCTCCGTGATCTCACATCGCATACCTATTGATTAATTATCCGTGAATGTTACTACATATTTTCTCATGTTTCGAAACTTCGAAGCCTGGAAGGATCCGCAAAAGACAAACAAATAACAAAGCCACGCCTCATCAGAACTATTCACCCCTTCAAAAGTGTCAATTTTTTTCGTCAGCAATAAAATACGTCATGTGATTGTGTTGCTTCGAGCGGATTAAATTCATCATGAAATGCTGCTTTATTGCTGTGCCGCACCCTTGTTTCGTGGCAATCCCCTCTGACATTCCCTTAATTGCTTTGAATGAATGACTAACGTAGCAAATCCATTTTTATAGTACACTAAATGAACACTACGTACATGCACAGGGGTCTGAGTCGAATTTATCAGATTTAACGGGTGGGGACCACTTTTATTCTTATACAGCATTTGCAATTTCCCATCCACTTCAATTGGAAAGCAAGCAACCGAAACCCGGGCAATTTTAGCCCAAAAACAAGCAAGGACCGTCCATTCCGAGACAAAAGATTGAAAGATTCTGAGTGGAAGATCTCTTTTATGCCAACTCCTTAATAGACTTTATTGTCGTCAAGATATTAAAGTCAGATGTTGACCCCCACCTTAATCGAAGGTCCTAAGGCCAAAAGTAAAAGTAAAATGCGTGGCAAAACGACAAAATGAACAAAGCTTACCAATACAATATGAAGATTGTGTGTTAACCGTCAAAGCTAAAATTACACAAGATTGGCAACTTTGCTGAATCTATTGGCCCAGGGAATTATGGTCCCATCACTTCCCTCCTTGTATTCCATCCTCTAGCTAATCTTATTTTGGGCAAGCTTGCTGGGGTACCGTATTGGTAGAGCAACCGCTTTCCAATTTGCGAATCCTGGTTCGATCCCAGGTGAGCCGAGTCCAAGCTTCTTTGCGGTGTTTAAATTACAGCATAAGTTGCTGCCTTAACAGCTTAAATGGGCGAACCTGCGATCATTCCCGAGGGTGAGGTAATAATTAATGTTGCACGTTTGGTTGCATCATCAGAAGCAAGTCGAGCGAGAGAGCTGTCTTCTGACTCCGAACAAACAAACAAACAAAGTTATTTTGGGCGTTAAAGTTGCTAGGGTGGGGCCATGTCCCAAAACAGCTTATCCTCAGATTCTCCAATACCGAAGAATGAAACCATTTGCTCGAGGCTCATGGGCTTGACCTACAAACAAGACAACTCAATAGAAATCTCGTCGGAATTACACATTAGATGTCACTTTTTTATTCATATTTAGGTAGCAGATGGATTTTATTGTAGTTCAGGAAAAGGGTAGAAAAAGATTATCTTGTTAAACGATTAGGGTATTCTCTCGATATTTGGCCTTGTCTCTTTTCTTTCAATCAGGGAGAACTATCACGAAGAAAAGGGGTACGTGAACTTGAACAATTGCAATTTCCATATTAAGATGTGATTTCACGACACATTTTTACACGCATTATGTGGATAATTTCTCTTGTTCAGCCTAGGCATACCTTGCAACTGTGACTGAAAAGAATTTATTCATAAGATGGTGAATTATGTTTTCTGAGAAGCACGGTTGCTTATATTGATGAAATGGTGGTTTTGTGACTCGTCAAAATTTCTCTTTCCGGCCATCTCGTGAAACGGACTTTACTTTAGTCGTTTTGTTGCTCGATTGCTGTTAGACCACGTTGTTGTTAGACTTCGTTGGACCACGTAAAAAGAAACAATTAAATGCAAGGTATCTAATATTATGTACTACTTTTATTTAGCTTCTCTTGTATGCTACGTAATGACAGGTCCGGGAGGACAGTTTTGGGCGCTTTCCTTCAACCTTAAGATTAATCACAATCATCTTCACGAATTGTGTTGTGGCATCATTTAGAGAATTCATTGTGAACTCATGTGCGTATTCGATCATGAACCAGTCAGGACTTTGGATGGCATATTCCGAAGTAAACTATGCCCAATACTTGAATTTGACCAAGTATGTGAGGGATTTTACGCTGCGTACCGCATAGGGTCGCCCTCCCATCATAGTAGCGCTAGAGACCCGACCACGTACTTCAATGTTGGGGCAATCTTTCCGTGGAGAGGCCACTCTCTCCATGCGCAGGTCCCTGATAAACTGGATGGAAGGAGGTGAGCAACATCGTCGCAAACGAACCGTCAAAATAACGGTTGCTCAGGATGAGTCATACACTGCTTGGTCCTTTATGGTTTGGATCCTTTGAAGAACCTGACATTGAAAATAGGATTGCCTTGTATGACTGTTCAAAAAGACGTTGAATGCCATGGTACTTAAAAAGGAAGAGATTTCTTAACCACATGATAAGAGATACGATATCGAATCAGCAATACATTTAGATAAGGTGTTGTACGTTCATGATTAATATCTAAATAGATCGTCTGGTCCTTAAAAACGCCTTGTTGGACAAAAAAAGCGTAATTGAAATAGTAATTATTTTTTTTTAAATATGAGATATTTCTATCTAGTATTTCAAGATTCAAAATATCTTAAGGTGCATACCATACTCTAAACACTAGAAGTGATGAGCAGAAATCTCGTGCCTCTTAGAATCTGCATCCAAAAATATGTTTTTATCTCTTACTTACCCTCAGAATTGAGTTTTTATATTAAAAAAAGAGGAAATTAGGTTTGATTGAGAGGGAATAAATTGCAACTAATTACTCCCCTGGAGGTAAAACGTGCGTGGTGAGAATAACTTATATGGCATAGAACTGGCAGCCTTTTACCTTAGCTACTTCAGGGATAGGAGGGGTGTGATGGGCTGCATACCAGATAGCAACCAAGAAGGGCACTATAGAGTCATTGATTTTACTTGTTTGACAGCCCCTAGTTCATAGAGTTCTACGGCACTATATTGGTTTTTGATTACTAATAAAACTAGCATATGAAGAAACGAAAATAGCCCATATTTTGCAACAAGGCATTTTCTTCTATCCTTCTTTGTTCCAATAGAAAAGAGCTAATATTACAAACATGAATTCTAATTGGTATTTTCTAGTCTTAAGCTAGCATTTTTTTAAATCCCATAATTTTAATTGCATTGCTCAAGAAATATCTACTTTGATATATGAAATAACAAGAGTTGACTGAAAAATTTCTACTCACCAATGAGCTTATTTTCTTGATGTAGTCACGGAAATATCTAGAGACGTGGACTGTAAAAGGGAGCAAAAATTTCTTATCTCCTAAACTGTTCACTTTATTCCAGATAGGCACTTTATATGACCACAATATCTTATTGAATTAATGAACTTGGCCAAATTTGAGCCCAAAACTAAACTGAGGAAACTCAGGAGATCTGTCCAAAGTTATGTAGTAAACACTGTATTAGATTCGAATTTTTGGCCCTGCTCTTGGTCAGCAACATAAGCTTTTAGCAACATAACTTTGAAACGAACCCCTTTACAGGTAAATAATATAAAGATGACCTGCTTTTAGTTAAAGATATCTATCTTTCATATTTTAATACATTCATTTGAAAAGTGGCTCAGAGTTGCTACGACCAAGAGCGGGCCGATTTGGCGGGAATCTCGTTCACAGTCCATATTTCTAGAATTTTGTGACGTAGTCAAGTAAACCGCTCACCAAGACTCGAATGAACGGCATTTTCGTACTTACTGGGGAAAAAATAATCCTTAAATATTGATTTTTGATCGATAAATGACAAGCCATTCATGATATTTGATAAAAAGCAAAAGATGTTATCCGAATTTCTACTCATTTTGAGCTAATTTAAAGACATTCTCAAATTGTCTGATTTGTAACCTGCTTAAGAGGTTGGGATAGTTTCAATTGAGTTTTAGCGTGCGGTTTTCCTAGAGTTTGTGACTGGACCGTGCCTCGGATTTTGTCCTCGACTGACCAGCCCTAAGACCAATGCCGGTACCTGAAGCCGTAAGATGGACCCAATAACGTTATCTGTCCCATCCATGATCCCTTGAAAACAAGCCGTCACGGCTTACATGGATCAATGGGCTCGTATCATATATTCGAGACCAAAATACATACATACAAACATAAATTCCAAAAGTTCAAAAAAGGAAGCCCAAACTAGCTAAATTTTGATTGGGGAAAGAATTATACGGTTTCTTTTAAAGATTCCACTAAGGTAATTGTCAAAATCACAATGGAGCCTGGATTTAACAGCGTTACGTGGCGCATTGACTGACCTGCCACGTCGATAATTAATCCGGAAATTTACGTCCTTTTTGACTCCCTTTCTGCAACTGGGAACGTATTACCTAACATTTTAAGACGAAAGAACTATAACTATTATCTAATACTATACAATCCATATAATGTCTGACCTACCCAAGAATTTCACTCGGTGGATTTGGGTAGCCCTTGAAAGAAATATTGGTCTGCAATCATGTTCAAAAACTTGCCTACGGATTAACTCCCATGAATATAAAAGGGCTCACGGTGGTTATAATATCTGGTTACGTGTTTGCTTCAATACCAAGACATGTAAATATGTTTTTCTTTGTCAAAGAGGCAAAAGAAACAACTTTTGCGAAGAAAACGCGTGCTTAAAAGTAGCTCAGATAGTGTGTTAAATCGCTTAAAATACATTTAAACGGATATCTGTCAAAAACGTATTCAAACAGCATTAAAAGTAGTCTTAGTTATGCATTGATATGAAATTAAACTAACATCTACTTTGCAGATGCTTAGTTATCAGAGTTAACTACAAATGCGACTAGCCATAGACCACTGGAATTTGGAGCGGTCTTTGGACGAGCCAGAGCCAACCTTTCGAAGAGTCAGGGGCAAGGCGTTGAATTACGGATTGGCGACGTCTGACTCAAAATAAAGATGCGCAAAAATCCTCTAAAATCAAATATGCATAAAATTGGCTAAAAAATACATAAAAGCTAGTCAAAAAATCCATACAATGTTCTTAAGCGGGGATAGTAACAACAATCTTGAAAACAACAAAAGGGCAAATGACAGCGTAACAGAACAATGCACATTTCATTTACAGAAGCAAAGCAAATATTGTTGCATTATCATTTGATTCCGCTTGTGAGCTTCAGATAAGTTCATCCTTTCAATTCAGTCATAAGTAGACTCCGATATACCGCACTAACCAGTTTTCTTCCCAATGCCTCAGCTCAGCTCTTTAGCACATCCGAACAGTCAAAGATCCTGCAACTTGTTTTGTGCTCGACGTGAACGCTAATATTTTGTCGGGGGTCTAGTCATCAGTATTGGACAGTTGCGCAGACAATCAAATTAAAAGAAAACTTGTTCCCGAACCGGCTGATTTTTACAGACATTTTCACATTTCTTCATTGGTGGCTGCCCGAGTAGGTAAAGGGGCGAGTGAGCCTTGCCGTCAAGGGATGTCGGAAAACACATTTTCCAATAGGCAATGTCATTGTTAGGCATCAGATTGGTTCCCTGTCTGTGGGTGGGTTTAGCACCCAAAATTTTTGATAAGGAAGGTCACGGAGAAGAATCAAACGCGATTAAGATGATGAAAAAGGAGAGGACCCAAATGGAGCCCAATCGGGTGTTTCTCAGGGCTCAATTTTGGGTCCTCTCCTTTCCATCATCTTCATTGCTCCGCTTCAGAAGCTTGGTAGTTTTAATGTCAGTATATCTTCCTGTGCTGATGATACAAAATTGGTAGTTGGTAGGATTGGTCAGAATTCCGGTTGTCTGGTAGAGGTCCTAGACAAAATCTACTGTTGGGTTGCTGCGAGTAATATAGCACTGAATGGAATCCGCTCAATAACGTTCGGGTCGACGCCAATAGACACTCCACTATTAGATGATGAAGGTAAGGGCATTCATCAAGTCTCATCCATGAAGGATCTAGGTGTAGTCCTCCAAGATAATGGAAAGTTCGATGAGCATGTCCAGTTGAAAGTTGCTAAAGCTTTTTCAAACATGTGGTTGGATATATCGCACGTTTAAGTCCACAGATAGTATCACGATGTCAAAGAGACTTCTCTGTCTTCCTGTCACTTTTAACACACATTTCTTGATTTGCTTTGAGATGCTGGACCAAGGAATACTAGAGCTCCGTGGAAATACCACTACAAATGGGATCGTACGTGAGTAGTCCTATGCCATTACTGAACACGTTGGCTTAAGTCGACTTTACATACTCTACATAGAAACACTTTATTTGTTGCTTGTTACCGCATAGAGAGACGATCCAATAAATTATTCAGTCCGAGTTAAGTTTCTTCAGTTTTTCTCTCCTGTTCTCTTGTTTGCCTTGGCAGCATGAGAGGCTGAATTAGCTTCGGCGCAGAGATTCTTCCCAAAACAATTGAACATCTGTTGGGCCATTTTCTTCATAATATCCACAAACTCATGGCCCTCTGAGCACGAAGTGTTCATCAAATTGTTGCCCATTACATCACCTTGCAAACTTTTAAGAAAGGCCTCGGCAAATGTCTCCCTTGCACTTCGAAATGAAATCAAGAGCTTCTTCAGCTCTACAATATTTGTTAAGTCATTATAAAAGGACCAAATCCGAAGGCAAGCGAGAAAAACCAAATCACTTGGCTTTTTCAGGCCTCCACGATTTACTTGATTGAGGAATTTAGCTTGGAGAGGGTTATTGTATTCTATATCGACTTCATCAAACACAACCTCCAAATCCGAAGCACTTGTCAGGATAATTTTGCATTCCGTGCACGATTGCCTGGCTGATACTGATTTGACCAGGTATCCAGCAACATAATAAATTATATTCCTGTCTCCAATGTCCTCGATCTCTTTGATAGGAAATAGAAGGGTGCTCACCTTCTGGAGTGCTTTCAAATTTTCTTCCACGTCGGTGGCACTGTCCACGTTCATGACGGCTTTTAAATCTGACATGGTTATATTGCTGAACCCCTTATCAACGATCGTAATTTAATGTTCTTTTCTGACTCCAATATTTGCCTTAGAGAAATCCAATAATTTCCCCCAGATAATTGACGGTACCATCCAAATCGTCTTTCTATGGGATCTGACTGAAACTTGCCGAGTATCACGTATCCGAAACCATGGTTTTTGAGTAAATCAACAGACAGTTCCATGGCCACTTTGGTTGTTTGTTTCACTGCCATAAAAGTTTCACTAGTAAGACCAGTCTTCTTCCTTTTGGAAGTCTCTAGATTGCTCCATTTCTCGATCCAATTTAGGAAGGCTTCAAGAAACTTCATTGATTCGCAATCCGGCGATGTGATTGTCAACATTCGGGAATCTCTTTTGATAAGGTTGAGTTTTGGATTTGTCACATTCATCACATTCCAAGAATATCGAACTGTCTTCAAGAACTCTACTGTCTCCATCCATTCAGGATTGTCTAAAGATTCAGAGTAAAACTCAAGGGCATTAATAGTAGAGTCATGAAATAGACTGTCTGCCAGTTTGGTCTTAGTGCGCTCAATTTTAGCGGGATGAAGTACTTTGTTAGAAAGTTTGTAAGCCATCTTCAAGGGCTTTCCAGATTCCAACCTAAACACATCTTCGATGTGGCTAATGGACGGATGGATCAATCGTTTTGGATCGTCCCAACTCGGACAGATTAAGTCTCGTTTGTTGATGAAAAAGATGAAAATATTCTTGAAATTGTGGACAGGATCAAAATGAAGGAAAAGAGGTCCTTTAGTGATCGGATGCGCAACGCTTGGCTTCAAAGACCCTCCACAAATATTCGAATAGAATCTCCGATTTGGAGAGGCATTGTCGGCAGACAAAAGCACCACCTCAAAGCCAATGTCATGAAGAACTTTGAGAGTTTCTTGGATGCATTCATCAATCTTCTTTGCGTCTAAGTTCGTCACCGGAAATAGAGCCACAACATCGAGATACTTTCCTCCAATGGAGGCTATAATGAAGGTCAAGACAGTTTTACTGCCTTTTCCATCCTCATTTCCAAAGAATCTTCCACCAACGAATTCGAATCTCGATGCGCAATAAATTTCGTCAAACATTAACACCACTTTTCTGTCCCGAATGGACAGGTTCTGAATTCGTTTTCTGAGATATTCCTTCGTTGATTTTCCTATACCATTGTCAGTTTCCAACGAAGCAGTGAGACGCTTAATGTGACTTTCAGAGGGTAGAGTCAAAATATTTTCTTGAATGATCTGGCGATAGAGTGATGGTGAATTGGCTCTCCACATTGCGGCACAAACCAGAAGATCAGTGGAGTACCGTCCTCCTGAGTTAGACTTTCCAGCCAAGTGGATCTGTTCGAGACAAAAATTGACCTTCCGACTTTGAATCTCACTCATTTCTAGCTGGGAAATCGATTCCATAAAATCGGAGACAATCAGATCAAGGGAAAGGCAGCCGGAATTGAAATCTTGGTGCTTGGCTTTGAGGAAACTTAAAATATTTACGATTTCCGTAATTGACGACAGAGTATCTCGAGCTATGTGACGGACAAGCTCCACAGACACTCTTCTGTTGCGGACCACCATAACAGATTGCATGTTAGCTTTGATTGTCAAGCAAAATTGAACTTCTATCTTTGAAGCATCGGTTTCATCCAAAGATATATATCGTATCTTGCTCTCTTGAACTAAGCATTCCACTCCGGCGGGCAAGCAAGCACTTTTGGCTTTCGTCACAATGTCTTGCAAAGAAGCAATGGATTCCATAATGAAAATCTGATCAATTTGCTTATGGAGCACTCTCTTTTCAACCTCCAACCTCGACGACGAGGAAGCCAGTCCGGATCTGGGGTTGGGACAAGTCTTGGATAAGTAGGAGCGGGTATTTGGAAACTGTGAGGGAATGGCTGCTTGAAGTAAGCGCTTTCGACTTAGGTGTCCACTGTCACTCCGTCTTCGTTTGCGACGTGGGTTAGAGTCGCGGCTCTCCATATCAAAATCGGCTGGCACAAAATGTAGGGAACACACACGGGGACTTGAATAACTTTTTGGATCCTAATCTCGAGGAATGGCGCGGGTCCAATGTCGGTACATCTCGGGGTCATTTGGAAACTTGTGAAATGACAATATCACGTTGGGGTCTCGGGAGGTGGCATCGTACCCAGATTTACAACCTGGTACAGAACAGCGAAACCCCATGATTCACCCTTGAGGACGATGGGGACTTTTCCTGGAGCAATTTTTCCCCCATTGACCACAAGAATCAGCCCGCCATTTCCAGCGAAAAAGGGGCATGTTTGTTTATTTTGACCGGCTTTTATTTGCCAGTCTCGGACAACTAGCGTACGATCGATAAGAAAGGTTGGGAGAGTGATATTTCCACGAAGCTTTAGTGTCCCTTGGCTGGACCTATGTCTTTGATGAATAAGTACTCCATGGTCTATTTTCTAGACTTGATTTTTCGCATGGTTGTGTGGTCTGGAATGTTGAGGACAGACCTTGGGCATTCGTCAAATCTTCCACTTTAGACAAATCCGGGTGAAGCAATGCAAACGCAGCAACTACCACTCTTTTTGTTCACGCACAAAATGTTTCACTTTTTCTTTTTTTCTGTTTTCTTTTTCTTCTTAGCGATAAGCAGCCGTCAAGATAGTGCTACAGAGAATTTGCTTTAAAAAAGATGTAAAATTTCTTGCTAAAGCAATGGAGTATTGTGAAATTTTCGATCGCTTTCAGGAGGGACCTGTTTGTGGCCCGGTTTGTCCGATTATTCAGAATTTTATTGTGTGTCTCAGATGTATGTTTCAGCTCGATTGTTCTGGGACTTCATCATATTGTCCCAAATAGAAACCTGTGTATCCAAAAGAATGATACAATAGAGAGAAACCACGAAAATAAGGACTCAAACATCTCACCTCAAATCTAATGTTGCAATGGAATGAAATATTGAGGCGTCACCATTCTTTTAGAGTCAAGTCGATTGCTTTCCACATAATTATATTATTTTTTCACGATTTTATTGACCAATTGGGTTCCATGTTGTTTCACTACGTAAAAATAATGTTTATAATGACCATCAACTTTGCTTCTTGACATTGTCAGATCTGCTGACGTTCGTCAGTTTCGAGATGCTAGCTATGATGGCAATGACCATCGAAGCAGAAAAGGCCCAAAAGACAAACTCCTTCGGCATTTTCAAACCTTCCAGAGAACCATAATACACTAGTAGCATCAACACTGCTCCGCATCGCACAATTTCGGAAAACCAATCCCATGGGCGTTTGTCACAAATGAAGCCCAAGTTGGTCAAGGTCCAAATGATGAGTCCAATCACTACCAAAGCGGTAGTTTGTGACATAACCTGAAACGGGGAAAATCAGACAGACGTCATTAGCGGTTCACCCTGCTATCAATAAAGGCTAAATCACCATAGTGAAGCGTGAAAAGTAGTCAAAAACAATGACAACCAAGACAAAATGGGCGGCAGCGTATACTTTGGTCCAAACCGGGATTTGAGGGTTGTACCTTGTTCGAGTTTGCCGCTAAAGTGAGGATATTGACAAAGAAAATGAGAGGAGGTAAGACACATTGCGAATAAAATACGATATAGGTATATGGAATTGTACCTCTGGCACCTGCTCAAGATCCCCCAACCTTTCTGTGCCTGGGAACCATCCTGGGCCCTTCAGGAGAGCTGAAATCTTGTCAGACCATGTGTTCATGGAATAAGCCTTCTGGAACACTTTGTAATAATACTCGACCTGAAATTCGACGATTGGAATTAACCCAAAGGATTTACAGTATTTTGTTCTTTTCAGCTTCTTACTTGATGTCTAAATGGGTTGAAATATTGAGGTTGGTCCACCAA
Organism: Tigriopus californicus; assembly: GCF_007210705.1. Classification (NCBI taxonomy): domain Eukaryota; kingdom Metazoa; phylum Arthropoda; class Copepoda; order Harpacticoida; family Harpacticidae; genus Tigriopus; species Tigriopus californicus. The sequence continues at coordinate 9,567,255 of NC_081440.1, read as the reverse complement.
GCCATAGACGACGCCACCATCATCATGACGCTCCCAAGCAAATGTTCCAAAAATCATATCCCAAATGATCAAAACTCCAGCATAGTTCGTATCCAGACAATACCGATTAGAACCTACAATAGGATGTTTCCCTTCTGAATTTCGAAGTAGTTTATGAGAATTCGTCGAACTAACCATGATGAACTCGATGATGTTGAGGAGTGTTCAAAATGTATTCCAGAGGTCCAAGAGTTGTTACAACTTCTGTATGAAGCCAAAACTGGTACATTACATTAAATTGCATGTGAACAATCACGTGTGTCGGAGGGACGAAGAAAGCTAATGGCAAGTAGAACGGCTGAAAGGGTAAACATCTTTGTATATTTTGGTCATTTTTGTTAAGTTCTGAAGTAGATAACAAAGTTATCGAACTCTAACTTGAACGCACGTAAATACTGTGCCAATACACAGGGCAATAGTAACAACAGTACAAGTAAAAAAAAATACAAGAATTCGTTTCTTTTTTCGAAAAAGGAACTGTAATGCAATTAAATTCTAAAATGGTGTTGTTGTGACAACACAAAAACCCCAAAAATACTCGTTACTCGTTCCTTTTTTTCACGCTCCAGAGTGGACTTATTTTTCGTTTCTCTCAACTGAGGAAACTTGAAGTTTGTTCTGAACAACATTGACAGTGTTTGTTGTTTCAAATCCTGCTATTTGGCCATACTTTGTTCTTTATATTTGCTCATTTAAATCCTGTTGGAAAAAAAGATCTGATTCAGAACAAAATCTTCCTTTGCTTGAGGATGTTCCACCAAATTTCCCAACTCTTCCTATTTCCATGTATTAAGGCACAAATTTCTAACACGGAAGCTTTATAAGCTTGAGATATCCTAATACTGTTTTTCATCATAACTTTTTGTTGAGATCAGGAAGACATCTTAGTTTTCGATGTGAAATACCTAAATGATATTTGATCCAGAGAAAAGGTAAAGCATTTAATAATGTTCCTCAGTAACTATTAAGAAAGAGACTAAATATTTAAGAAATGCATTCAGCAAAAAATCAGCTTTTTGAGTCGATTTTTCAATAAAGCAAAATGGATGTTTTAACGTAACCTAATATATAAAACCTAAATCATTAAAACTATCTTATATACGATGAAATAGATGTTTATAACGTAAATATAAATTTCAACCCTTTAAATATGTCGTTCGCCTCCCAAGTTTCAAAAATTCAAGAGTCATGTTAATTTTGCAACATTAACATTGTTTTAGTTCCGACTTTAAGGACAACTTATTTTCCTATCATGCATTTCCAGTGACTTGGCCAACATCTTGCCAAATAAACATGGCCAAGAATGGGAGTAATGCAATGCCAAGCAAATTAACAATATCAATGATCATTAAAGTGACATGTTGACAAGAAAGCTCCAAACTTTTAGGACTTTTTGAAGCAAAAAGCAGTAATTGTGACGTATAACGTCATGACATTTTTTGACGAGTAACGGTTGTGTAATGAATTGCTTTTTTTTTGGTCAAAGTAATTGTAACTGTAATTCGTTCCTCTTATTGAGTAACCACTAACGCCCTGCCAATGAATCATGCACGGCATCTATATTGTTGCAACTTTCAACTATGCTCTCAAGGCTTTCAAAGACCGTCTTGATATCAGTAAATCAAGAAGTTCCATTTTTGCTCCCTTAAAGTTTTTAGTTGTCGATCAAATCCTATAAAATGACACTTAAGACACACTTAATGGCACATCAGACCCAATATCAAAATCATTAATTATGTTAGTTGCACCTTCAGTAGAAATTTCATGGACACATAAAGTGGCTACTTAGCTATTGCAAGTCGTGGCAAGAGCAGGCCGATTTGGCGGGAAGCTCGTTCACAATCCATATTTCCAGAAATTCGTGCCTAGGTTTAACTTAAAGATAATTGGCCCCAGATCTCCAACCATCACAAAAAACAGCTTACAGGACCCTCAGGAAGGATCTTGGTCTGAAGTTGAGACCAAAAAGCTACCGTCACCTCCTATCGAAAGCCACCAAGGAGAAACGAAATGTCTGATACAACAAACTCTTAACCGCCTCAAAGCTTCTAAGTGGTATTGACGGATGAAAAGATTTTCACAGTCGAGCCTAAAATGAACAGAAAAACTGATTGGTCCAATGTCAAAGATCACATACATTCAACTTGTAATAGCTACGTAGCCGCCTTATATATATCCATGAAATTTCTGGCGAAGGTGCAACTAACGTTTCTGATGATTTCGACATTCTGCACTTTTAGTCTGATGTGCCATTAAGTGTGTTTTAAGTGTCAGTTTATAGGGTTTGATCGACAACTAATTTTTTTTTTGTAAAGCAAAACTGGAACTTCTTAATTTACTGTTATCAAGACCGTCTTTAAAAGTCTTGAGAGCATAGTTCAAAGTTACCTAATAACATTCTAAGCACCGTGTATCATGCTTTGCTCGCCACACCAGTGCCAGTAATGCAATTTTGGCATTTCAAAACAATTTTACAATGAACTGAGGAATGGTCAGCTTCCTTTAAAAATGTTTGAAACTATAAACTTACATCCTTGAAACTGATAGGCACAGGTTTTGTTAATACCAAAGCTTGCCTTAACGTTCTGGATTATGAGAGCTCGTTATTATGTTGCTGGCTTGCTTTTGATGGAAGAGTAAATATATTGCCCTTCAATTCAATTCCATTGATTTGAAATCATGAGATAGAAGTAAAGAGCAAACTGAAATGGGAACTTGAAGAACGGGTTCTTACCCATGATTGAAAGGCCTTCATGAAAGGTTGTCTTAGAGCCGTTGTCAAATTGAATTCTTCTGAGCTGTGGTGAACTTGATGCGAGGCCCATAAGATGTTTAGTTCTAAAACCAGATACCGAATAAACAGTAGTAAAACAGTTGTTTCTATAGAATAATATTCTCCGTCTATGGCATTACCGTGAGAAGCTCGATGAACCCAATAGAAGGACAAATCGCATCCAAGGGCGGCGATGATCCAAGTCCAAACCGAATCCCAAGGAAGCTCGTAGATGCAATAATTATCGTAGATGTAGATATAGAAGAACATCAGCATATTTTTCATGGTGGCACTATTCAGATAAAAAAAACGAAAGATGATCTAATATAACATTTGAGGACTGAAAAGATCGCAAAGTGAGCACCATCCTTGATCCTTATGACAAAGAAGAGCAAATTGTGAAACTAATGAAAGTGTTCTACTTACTCTCGAATATTCATGAAATAACCATTGGCGACCGACATCAAACCATCATTGAATCTAATCCCCGGCTTACCCTTCAGAAGCAACCCTATATGTTCCAAAATTACAAGAACCAAAAAGTATGGCCCAGCCTGAATGCAAAAGAAAATAAGCGGATTCACTAGAAAGCGATACGTTCCAGCAATTTGGGCCGCCTAAACATCACGGTTTTCTAATTAAAAATTTCGATCACTTACTTGCTGAATGTAGTTGCGCTCTGGTAAATCGGGGATTGTCTTGAACATGGAGTCATAAGGGTTGACAGCGTAAAACAAGGATCCGAAGCCATCTCGCACTTCCTTGAAGGAAACCATTTTGCTCAGGAGCCTTCTCGCGGCTAATGGTGGTGAGGAAAATGAGGTTTGTACTATTTAAAGAAGTGATGAGGGCGTGCATAGATAAGACCTCTGTATTTGAGTTGTGCGTACGTTTATTGTTGGACTAATCAGCTATAAGATGCTTCGAATAAGAGACTAGAAAGCAGATTGACTCTTGAATCGAAGTCCGACAGGGCCATTCAGAAGGAAGTTTCATGATGAGATTTAATTATCTACAAGTCAAAAGTTTATGCGGTTTTTGAGCGAAGGCACAAGATTGCTGTTGGTCCAAAACAAGTTTGTTTGATATACCAAGTCAGCTTTATCCAAGTGTTTTCAGCTAATAAGGGTCATTATACATTTGATGAGGGGTTGGAATGTCCATTAGGTCAGTAGCAACGAGAAAATGGCTACAGTCGAGACTGTATCTACACTACAGCAATACAGTTCTATTTACAAAACCGTCAAATCGAGACCTCTCAAGGTGCTAAGCTCAAATAATGTGCTCTGTCGTTTACGTTCATGGCTAGATGGGCTCAGGTTTAATAAAAGATCATTGAGAAAAATTGTCGTTTTTATGCTAATGATTTATGTTTGTCACAACGTGATAGGGGCTTTTATATCCACAACATTTTGAAATGGAAACTTCAAAATAGCTTTAGTTCTGTTTGACTGTAGGTCTTTGGGCAGATTGTTGTTTTTAAATTGAAAAAGATGGAACGTATCGGCTCTCAATTATAGTGGTTTGAAGCTATGATGTTTTTGCATATGAAATTGAAATTAATTTTACACACAGAAGATTGAGACAAATATCTTTCTTTTTTAGGACAAAGTCCCAAAAAAAACACAGCAAAAGTAAGAACAAAAGAATAAATTCTACAAATACTAAGTATTATGCGTGTTTATGTATGTATACTTTAGTATGTTTTCTGTACTTTCATGACCAAAACAAGAATCCATCTCCTACTGTCTTTCAACTTGTGCCTCTCAGTAAATTCTGATTGTGTTTTGGAGAATTTCATTTTAGACAAAAATGGGAAATGAATGAGTATATTAGTTGATTTCGAAAGAGCAACTGAAATACCCAGTAAAATGACCAGCATGTGACTTAAGATTACTTTTAAATATATTGATCGCAATTACGTATGAATATAAACTTGTATTTGTCAGTTTATTAGAACTAGGAGTGGCCTTCGAGGACATTCACACATGATTATCATTGTTCAATCAGAAGTACTGCAATCTTAACTCAAGGCCTGTTTCAATAATATCAATAACTTTCTCGTAACACCAAAGGGAAAAAAAATCATGACTTGAGTTTTGAATACGGTCATCGCTTCTCGTTTCGTTTCGTGTTTCTAGTCATGGTGGGAAGTACTTGAACGCATTTTGGCACCTTTCTATCTCGTAAAACTACAAGGAACACCTTTGATGTTATTGCTATATCGAATTCTAGCTCAGGGGTTACACACTTGTATGCATAAGATATTATGAAGATCGGTTCGGATGTTTCAGTCAATACTAAATAAGTCACCAAGTCGGTCGTCGTATTGGTAAGCGGACAAGCCTCAGCGGATCATCAAAGGATCCACCCCATAGCTTGTTGTCTTAACTTATGCGGTCACGCATCTGGCGATCGATTTCATTAAGAGACCATAGTAAACCCCCTACAGTAAGAAACACATTTTTCAATATTTTTTATAAGCACCCAACAGTATGGGCGTTAAAACTAGACAATCGAAGGAAAGCTGAAGCCATTCCGGAACCAATTTGACCCACGACGACTAGACCCAACGCACAACTGATTTTTTTAAATATTGCCTTATTTGATGGAATATTCATGACATTTCTTGACAAATTAGATTCAATTTTGTAATACTTCCTTTTGTTTTTGTATTTGCGTCAGTGAGGAGAAAGAATAGCTATCTGATTTTAGTCTTGATGAAAATATGTTGTGCCGTGACTAAAAAAAATTTTTTTTTCAGCACTTAGCGCTCGAAAGATATGGACTTACAAGGGAGGAGACCAATCGTATTACATGAGCCACTCATTTCATTCAAAATTAGTATTGAACATGACGAGAAAATCTGGACAAATCAATCGATAGGGGGACTCGGGAGAGGCAGGCAAAGTTATGTCATAACATACAGTCTGGGTCTTCTTAACTGTGCGTTATCTTTTTTTTGTTATAACGACATCAATATTGACGCTAAATGTTTAAAATTGACACCAATTGAAAACTGTGACGATAGTAAATATAAGAGAGCATCCAGAAATATTTTTCTCCGCATAAACCATACCCGTGATGTCGAAGAAAAGCTCAAGCCTGAACAATTCCAACAAAACTTAGCGAAGCAACTCGTAAGGCCATAATGGCGCTCAAGAAACAAGACTGAAAAAGGCGAAGATCGCCAGGGAATTGAAACTATCGGCTGAAAATGCATTCAGGGCTATTAAGAGGTATGGAGACTTAGGTCATACGGGTAACAGAACTCGATAGAGAGCAAAGCCAACTTGACCTCTGCGATTGATTAAGGTCGTCCCTTAGCACGCGAGACGTAACCCAGATCACGCACTCTAGATATGTGAACTGCAAACGGAAGCAAAAATTTCTTATCTCCTAAACCGTTCACTTTATTCCAAATAAGCACCTGATACGATCATAAGACCTTGTTGAATAGATGAACTTGGCTAAGTTTGAGTCCAAAACTATGCTTAGGGAGCTTACGAGATATGTCCAAAGTATGTTTTAACACTGCATAAAATTCGAATTTTGGGCCTGCTCTTGGTCAGCTCCATAAGGTTTTGACAATATAACTTTGAAACGATCCACTTTACAAGTAAATGGTATTAAATGGACCCACCTATAATTGAGGAGATCTACATTCCGAATTTTTTTACTTTAATTTGAAAAGTGGCTCAGAGTCGCTATGACCGAGAGCAGGCCGATTTGGCGGGGAAGCTCGTTCACTGTCCATATTTCTAGAAGTTCGTGCCTAGGTTTAACTTCAAGACAATTGGCTCAAGATCTCCAACTATTGCAAGCTACAGCTCATAGGATCCTAACGAAGGATCCTGACGAAGGATCTTGGTCTGAAGTAGAGACAAAAAGCTACCGTCACCTCCTATCAAAAGCCACCAAGGCGAAGCGAAAAGTCTGATTCACCTAACCCTAAAACGCCTAAAAGCTGCTGAGTCCTTAGAAGTGGTGTGAACGGATGAAAAGGTATTCACTGTCGAGCCTAAAATGAACAGAAAAACTGACGGGTCTTATGCCAAAGACCACAGCAATTTGTACGACAAATTCAGGTATGTTGGACGTCATCAAGGACCTGCTTCGCTGATGGTCTGGGCTGGAGTGCAGGAGGCTTCTTGAGAGGCAAGAAGTTGCCGCTGGTTATGGTGGAATTGGGAGTCAAAACCAACAAAACCATGTACTTGGAAATAATGGAACAGAATGTTTTGCCATGGCTCGACTCCTTAGGAGCACTGTACTTGTTCATGCAGGATGATATTCCTGCGCACACAAGCATTGTCACACAATACTGGTATCGTGAAATTGTCAAGACATTGAAAATACAGGATCCAGCGAAAATTTCTATATATGAAACAAATAAGATTCAAAAGTTATCGCATTTTTTCAAATTATCAATTTGAAGAGTCATAGTTTACATAAGCTTTTAACAATATTACTTTGGAAGAAACTATTTTCAACTAAATCTTATAAAATGATTTCTCCTTAATTTCAACGACCTAACCTTCTTTTTTTTACGAATATGTTATGTTAAGCGAGTTAGGATTCCTCTGAACCGAGCAGTTCGATTTGGTGGGGAACCCGATTCCAATTCATCAGTGCAGTAGTAACGAAATAGCAATAACTCGTTGCTTTTTTTCGCAAAAGAAACTGATATCCCATTACATTTTAAAGCAGTGTAATTGTAACGACCAAAAAAACTGAAACTACTCGCTACTCGTACCTTTTTTCACAAAATTATATTTGTCTGAGTTTAAGTGTTGCGCAAATTTTGCGTTAAATCTTTGAATGTTGGCTTTGACCGCTTGACTGTTTTACTTGTTCAGGATTTTCTGATTGCTTTCGTCATTGGGAGTGCGCTCCAAACCCTTCCATGTTTTTGCAAAGGGGGATTGGGAAAAGGTTCCATTTTAGTTAGCCCATTGGCTCTTGTGTTTTGGCCTGAGGGTACCAACTTAAAATTTCCATTATGGTTTACTTTCAATGCAGATACTTAATTAGTTTTAATGCAATGGTCTAAAATGGACATCTGCTTTGTTTTTTAATAGTCCTTCTACACCGGCTCATTGCGTTATTCAATCTGATTTGAAAGTCTCGTAGGTCTTTAAATTATTCTTACGGTTGTCTGGTCCCTAGAGCGAAAGTATTGTTGGATCATGACAAACATTATGTAGTTTGATGTAACTGCGTTCAATTTTCGATGAGTTGCGACCATCAAGACCACGCACTTTATGCTGGAAATCGTTTCGACCCAAGTTTGATACTATCGGCGAGCTTAAATAGCAAGGCGCCATGTTTTGACCTCAAATCGTAGATAAAAATGAAAAGTGAATACGGACAGAGTGCACTACCCTGTGGCACACCGAAAGTCACTTCAGTCCATCTTAAGACGTGTCCATTCATCACCAAACTTCGTTTCCTGTGGGTGAGCGTGGATTGAATCCAAGTGACGTAGATGTCCTTCACCAATTTCTGCCCGTTTGAGCTTTAAAATCACTAACAAGTGACAAACTTTAATAAAAGAATTGAAAATATTTTAAAGATAACATCCACTGGCGCTTTATTGTTCATGGTGTGCGTTAGGTAGTTATGAATAGAGACGGGCAAAATGTGCAAAACAGCAAAGCCTTTAAGGGACAAAAAGGTGCAAAAAATGAGACTAAAGGTGCAAAAAGTGCAAAAAGGCCAAAAAAGTACCACAAGATGCTAATGATATAAAGAAGATGGGATATTTAAATCTATTTTCAGAATAGGACGAATTTGAAGAGCGCCTTCTCAAAAAAAAAAACAAGTTCTGCCTCAATTTTGGACCAATGTGACAACTCTTTTTACATAGGCTTAGAAATACTTCCCCTTGCTTATATTTCTTTTTTTCCTAGCAATGAATCCGCACCATTATCAGTCTCTACATAGGTCCGACTCAAGAAAAAAATGTAATTTTTCTTCCTTAAAAAGAGAAGTTTATTAGGTTAGCCTGGAGAAGGTAAGGAAAGCAACTATGGTGCATTTTATGGGCTGCTTAACTATCTTAGCGCCCTGCTTAGCTTGTCTCTTTGGACTTGAAACTGGCTCTTTTCATTTCTGTTTTCACTTCCGTCTCAACTGAAACCGAAGTGCTTTTGGCCTACAGAATTCAATAATTGACGTCAATTGTTCAAAATTTGGCTTTTCATTTCTTTATTTTGGCGGCAATCTTCGATTTCAAACTTTGAAACCAACTCTAACGCCAAGAAAGTTCTGATTTCAACCAAAACAACGTTTTCAAGCCAAATGGGAAAAAATCCAAAATAAAATTGAAAAAGTGCAAGTAAAGATGAAAAATACAAATGTGTAAAAAAGTGGTTTTTCAGTGACAAAAAATATTTTTATACAATTCGCCCGTCCCTAGTCATGAAGCAACAGCCCGCTTGTGAAACCAAGCCATGTTAATTAAACAGAGGCGTTGATACAGTAGAAGGTGTTGTCCCAGGCCATCAGAGAGAGTACTATCCACCACCTTGCAACAGACAGACGTCAACGAAACTGATCTGTGGATGAGGCTAACATTACCGGTAACGGATTCTTCCCGTAAGTGATCTGACTTCAAGGGCCTTTTGAACAGAATGGTCAAGGACCCGCCAAAGAAGAGGTCAATCGTTTCAAAATGAAAACCGAGATGCCTTCAGAACCTGAAGCAGACGAGGGCTTAAGCTTTTTTATTTTGGCTAACAATGTTGGCTAACAATGTGACAACTTTGCACCCCTCATCCATCTCTGGGCCTAAATCTGATATAATTTGAACTTTTAATGGCCTTTCGTCTTTGGTATGCATCTCTATTTATTTTGATTATGCCTTCGCTTCCTTGTAATTTTGCAAACTATTTAGGTCATCATCGGTCATTCGGTCATTCAAACAAGTCTGCTCCTCTCCCGTCGCAATCCCCATGTTTTGTATAAGACATTCCTGTATCGATCTGATCCCGGAAGAACTGCACAGCCTCGTTCGTCGGCATAGCAATTGACTGAAGCCAAAAACTACAGATTGCTATTGCCTTCGTTGCTAGGATTTGAACTCGAACGCATACCTAGAGTTTGTGGTTGATTTACTTAGTAGTTAGTTTGTTAGTTTGGACAAGCTAAGGACAAATATTCTGACCATAATTTTTTTTTGTTTGCTTTTTCCACCTTACCTTACATCTTTCTTGTACCCCCAAAAGGTTACAAGTGAAATAAAAGTTACATTTTTCTAAAAGTTTACAATTGGTTTTCCAACCCTCAGTTATCAAATTGATTTATGATATCTTGCAATAATCATCAAAGTCATGTCAATCATGTAGAACTTATAGCATTTTGCAGTGGGAAAATTGCCCATACTGTTGGGTTATCCTCAAGCATTATAAATGAGCTCTTTAAAATTAATGCAATTTATCTGCCAAAACGGCAATGTCTTGAATCAAAACGTGTAAGCCGTTTTTCAGAGGTTTTCTTGTAGCAATGTTCAACAAAGCTAGAATCGTGAAAGTTTTTTGCACTTGAACCTCCTCTCACTTCTTGATTTTAGTTTGATTGAACTTTCTTTCGCTATTTTATTTGATGTTCTTATTTCAATCAAAGTTGGCAAGTGCATTTTTCTGAAGTTACAAACTCAGGTGTTCTTTCAAACTTGCCGTTTTTCCAATACAACCCTTAAAACTCTCATGAAATTCTTTCAAGTTTTGGTCCCTGAATGCTTTATTTTCCGTTTCATGGATTTATTGATAATTGGTCGCCTTAAAGAAGCCTTGTGAAATTCCGAAACGAAAGATAAATTGCACACTCTACGAAATCCATGACTCCACAGACTCCACCTTGCGGAACATTGCTTTTACACAATCACGAAACTAAAGCGCCGCAAAGTAACATTCTGAAAGACCTTTTTCTTTCAAAGTGAACGTAAGTGTCGATGCCCTCAAGTCTAAATTTGACCCAGGAACTAGAGTAGGCGTGGCTCTCAGACTGAATGTTGTCTGCAAGCACACGTTAACAGGATGAGATCATCCATGGTGACAAAATTATTGCCAATTAATGTACGAGTACGTTGTTTATCTTGAAAGAAAGCCGTCCTCGCGATTTTTTAGGACTGAGCAAAATCTTGTTATCATAAGATGACCAACATGATTCCATATTTTCTTTTAAATTCGCTTTGTTGCTTCCCACGTTGACAATTTCTAGTCAAACGTGTGATGCGTGTATATGAAAAAGTTGTAGTGCATTTGTTAGAATTACGACACCTGAAACAACGCCCCAAAATCGTATACGTAGTTCAAAGTCTAAAATATCTGAATATACTGAACGTGCACATGGCTCGTCCTTGGCCCTCCTCAAATGACCGCGCCTAAGACTCACGTCATGTCCCATATTTTTCAAATACTCTAACATTCGATCGTTTGAGGTGTTCTATTACAACTGAACAAATAGAACAGGAGTTGCCCAAACATGTCTTATCTTTCCTCTGTTTGTTTGATTGAATTGATTTCTCGATTGTCCAGCCGGCTTTAGTTTCCAAGTAGTCATTGAACTGAACGCACGTTGAAATACAATGCCAATCACTAAAGAAAATGTCATCGTCGCCGACCACCCCGTGGATCATTCCGAAGTTCTACCCACGGCCCCAGATAAGCCCTTGGTAGAATCATATTTTGAGGCCCTTCGAACTCGGGTGGCGACCAAAGGTGACCGCGCTTTTCTTATCAATGGGGCGGATGTGACGCAAAAGATCATGCTCTCGGAATTGGAACCAATGGCCAGGCAGTATGCCAAAGTGTACACCTCCCTCGGTTTGAAGCGAAATGATAAGATGCAGATATCCATTCCCAACTCCTTGGAATACTTTCCATTGGCGTTGGGCGCTTGGGTTTGCGGTGCAATTCCTTCCGTGACGGATCCAGACCTAGCAGAGAGCACTGTGATTGCACAAATTCAAGATACACGTGCTTTGATCGTCATTTGCTCCCCCACAAATGCTGAGAGATTCCACAAAGCACTCGCTAAAGTTGAAGGGGTGGAGTCTAAATTGATCGTTTTGGATGACCCAGCTGCACCAAACGAATATCCTAATAAGGCTGGAATTCCACTTTTAAGTGATCTGTTGAAGTCTGACAAGCTTCAAGATCCCAAGCCCATCACCGATTTTCGCACCGACCAAGTGTCCTACATCAGTTGGTCTTCAGGAACAACAGGCGTACCCAAAGGTATTCAGATGAGCTTTGATTTTATCAAGCATCGCTTCGTTTATGGTAAAGCAACCATCCCCGGGTGGGATCTCCTTACCACGTGCATGTTCCATATCAGTGGATTTGGCGAGCTGGTTATAGGCGGGATGCGTCATGAAGTGGTCTTTTTTAGGGACTCTGATTTGGTGAAAGACATTAAATTGATCTTGAAAGCCTGCGACCAATTCAATATAACCAAAATGATAATGGGAACCCATCACGTTGCCCAACTCGCTGCCATCAAGGATGCTGTCCCTTCGGGATTGAATGTGAACCGAGTCAGGGTAATCATCCCAGTTGGAACCTCATTCCATCCACACATGAGTGATGAAGTCAAGACCATATTCCCCAATGTGATTTTTGTCAATTGCTATTCAATGACGGAAGTTGCATTCCTGGTTTCCATGTCCCTCAGCTTGACATGTTTGGGACCCGTCATGGAAGGGCATGAGGTGAAGATTGTGGATCCCAATACCAGAGAGGCACTTAAACCTCACCAAGTGGGAGAAATTATGATCAAACCCCCCTATCCATTCCCTGGTTACCTCAACAAACCGGAAGAAACAGCTAAATTCTGTGAGCCAGATGGTTTTTGTCACTCCGGAGATTTCGGTCATTACGACGAGGACGGTCTTCTTTACTTCGACGGGCGAATGAAAGAAATCATCAAATTCAAAAATAATCACATCCATCCCTTTGAGTTGGAGACGCTCATCCAACAATTGCCAGGAGTCGAAGAGGTGGGAGTGTACGGAGAGCCTGATCCCGCCTCCCAAGAATTGGCCACGGCCGTGGTTCGATTAACCCCTGGATGTCAAATGAGCGAAAACGAGATCATTGAGGCAGTGGCGGCCAAAGTAGATGATTTCAAGCAATTGCGTGGTGGAGTTCGATTTGTAGAAAAGGAATTGCCTCGAAATGCCATGGGCAAACTACTTAGACGAAATCTTAATTCTTGTAAATAGTTTGTCATTGTTAGGACATTACCATGTTAAAAGGAAACTTGATTTACTCAATTCGGGTAGAATTACTTCATGAAATATCAATTGATCCAAATAAAAGATTTCTACTCGTAACTTTCACAGGCAACTTTCTTTTCTTTTCAACAAGAATGATACAAGGAGCGTAATCCCCGGTAGTATTAAAACGGACTAATGTAATTCGTTTATTGTTTCAGAGTTAGATTTTATACAATATTTGGTCTAACAACGAATTTGAGTTGACAGCCCGAGATGGACTTTGAATGTAGGGTTGATCTGGAATGCATTTCAAATAATTTTTTGCTCTGGCACCACACATGATGAGCTCATGTTACTAAGAAAACGTTGACCAAGTTTTAGCTAAATCGAGCGTAAAAAGATAATGAGCCCTCCAATTCATTAAGATGAAGGCACAAAATGAGAACCAACCTACAACAGAAGTGCTAACTTATTCATTTTGTATCCCCCGATAGTCGTGACCCATACAGCCAAGTTTTTGGCTTGAATGAAACTGTATTTCTCCTTGTACTAATGACCTCGTCCTTGACTATGATTAGCCATGTGAATTGCAACCCTTGGCGCTCGAAAAGCTTTCTCCTCATTGAAGGGGTTTAAAGAAGGTTTTCGAGATACTTCTGTCCCAATTTAACCTGGTCCAATGAACCACGGTCCCTATAAACAGATGGCTTAGATACTTGACCGCAATAATTGCCTTTTTCATGTTTCATGGCAGATCTTAACTTTAGCTCGTAGAAAAGGATTTTCACACTTTTGGGTCCGCTCACACGAGCGTTTTTCAAAATCAAGACAGAACCAGTTTTGCCATAACAAGACCTTTTATACCAATTTGCGAAAACATATCTAAAAGCACAGTGCTAAAAAGTAACTAGACCAGAAGTGGTCAAAATTAATTGAGCAGTCTTTGTTACGATTGGAGTATTTTTCGCTGAGACTCAACAAGCTTCAAGATTAAAAAGGGTTCCAAAATGAGGCTCTAGTCAATCTCGTCCATCAAAAGTTAGACAAAGGGGTGTCCATTTAAATGCCTACTATGAACAGCAAGCACTACAAATTAAGCTTGTGATAGAAATGGTCAAGATTTCAGTAGTCCACTATTCCAGTGGTCGAGGACTTAGGGTGGCTTTACACTAGGATGGAAACCCGAGATTGAATCCGGTTTGAGGATTGAAGTGGTACTAGTGCTAAGGCGAGTTCGGCAACAGACTTGAGTCAAGTAGAGGACTCCAGTCTTTCACTGCACTCAAGTGGAACAAAAAGAGCAAAAAGACCAAAAACTCGACCCTGCACTAGGCCTACTTCAATCCTGTAACCGGATTCAATCTCGATTTTCCATCCTAGTGTAAAGCCGCCCTTAGATAGAATTTACTCCTGGGTTGCTGAGAGCAATATTGCCTTGAACGTAATGAAATTCTGCTCCATGATTTTTTGGATCGACGCCATTAACAACTCCACTTATAGATTATAAAAGTCATTATCTTGAGCAGGTTTTTTCCATGACAAATTTAGGAGTAATCCTCCAAAATAATAGAAAGTTCGATGAGCGTATCCAATAGACAGTTGGCAAAGTGTTTCAATTTGCGGTTGTATGCATCCGACATTTAACTCTAGAGATAGTATCACGATGCTAACTCTGTACAAGTCGATTGTCCAGCCGCATCTTCAATATGCCTCGCCCATTTGGGCTCCAATTAGTTCAGCAGTTTTGCAAAAGCTCGAGCAGGTCCAAAGACGTTTTACTAGGAACATTGAGGATATGAGAGAGCTCTCGTATTGGGAGAGTTTAGTAAGGTTGGGATTGCATGGTATTGAGAGAAGGTACGAAAGGTATCTGATACTGTACGTTTTCAAAAGCATCCATGAGCTTTGTCCCAACCCAGGATTTGTGGTTAATTGTAAAGACCACAGAAAATCCCTGACAATAGAAAATCCCGGTAAGTTCGAAATATGAAGTTGTTTCTTTCTCTAAAACTGGTTTTTCTCTGGCTTCTTCATTGTTCAATTTGATTCCTTCTAATACTCGTAAGGAATACGTAGGCATTGTTGATCCAGCAGTATCTTTCAAGTTAGATTTGGACAAATTTTTGATAAGCATTTCAGATCAACCCTAGATTCAAGGAATAGCTCGGGTTGCTAGCTAAAATTCGTTAGTAGACTCAATTCTTTATAGATTTGAAGTTATATTAGACGAAAAGAAATAACAATTTTAATAGTACCGAGGATTACAATCCATGTAGCGGTTAATAAATCATATCCAAACCGACCCATCTTCTCACAATGTTGAATTCTATACTGATACCATTCAAGGTGATAAAAGTGACGTTTTAGCGGTTAAGATATGCTTTACTCTACGATCGCATACATACATACAATATACGTAATCTTCTCATTTTGCCTTGCCGGCCACTCTTGCCTCGATGAAAATGACAGGGTCAATGTGAATTGTAACCTAATTTTTCTATATAACATTTTTGTGGTGCGAAATGCAGGACCTACGAGTTATAATTTCTATCCCAATTGCAAGGATTTCAAATAACTATGCATTGTTTGAAATTATCCTTTTTAGTTGTTTGTTTGCAGGGGTTTGTTGGTGATTTTTCGGCTCATACTAGAAGTCAAGCAAGGAAAATAAATCCATGAGTAGCTTTGAACAATACATCTTTGAGAAGTCAAGTTTTTGAGTTTTGTGTTTTTTGCCAGTTTTAACTGCACCTTGTCTTTGCATCTTAGAAGGTTGAAGTTTTCGGGTAAGGACAAGAAAACGTTAGCTTTTTACTACGTATCCGTTAGAATTCTTGTTAGCGTTCATTGATCATGTGACGATTTGTATGAAGCCAACCGTAGTAAAAGCTTTTCATTCAATAGTCGTTGGTTTCTTTAAGATAATTTGATACAAAAGACCTTGGTGGAGTTCGGCTATTTAAAATCCTTGCTTGAATAAACTTCATTTGAAGAGAGTGCCGTTCAAAGATAACATAATTCTTGTTTGGAACAACGGGTTTTCAGTTTGCACTTGAGCCAATCAAAAGCAAATCTTGATCCGTGGAAATCTACTTTCTATTCACTAGAGCGTGCAATTGTATTTTCTAGCAAATCGTGACTAGAAAGCCCTGAAATAAAGTTTCCAACAGAAGCGTTTGGTTTCCTTTGCATTGTTGAGAGTCAAATTCATACACATGAATATACAGGTTTTCAAAACCGAAACAAACGTCTCGGCCCTAATCACGTGGCCTTCCAGAACTTCTCAAACGATGTGTGCGACGTACCCTTTCCAGGCTAAATTTCAATTGGTAGGAGTGGTAAAAGGTCGAGTCGAGTGTTTTTGATCAACGATTAGTCATGAATGTGTGCAGTGATGAACCGAAAGAACCTGTAACAGAAATTGAAAATATTTCAGCCCATTTTGGTTATATTAAATTTCTCAGCACAGACAAATTTGAGAATGCTTAGTTTTCGTTCTCTTCCAAGTCAAGTTGAATTGATTTTAATCCTATTAGTTTTCAGAACGACAAGTTGGTGTTATTGTACAGTAAATGCAAGGACACGAGACATTCCCCAAAAATTACTTGGCTGGCGCTTTTAGGTCATAACACTCTCATTCCTCTGTGCCATCTCTGGGTAAGAAATATAAATTCAACAGGGAGATACATACTGTATATGCCTATAACCAGTTATTTTATCTTATCTTAATAATAAGTCATTTAGCTGAAAATAAGGCTATCTTTATCACATGAGGCCTGAAGGAATAGATACTATCATACCGTTCCTCAAAAAAGTAACAAATTATAGTTCCTGTTCCTTTGGGAATGTGAGGAATTCCGCCATTCCCATGGACATGGAATGAAATCACTCGTCACGGCTAATATTTATGAAACAAAAACCACGATATTTTCACCCACATTGCTTTCTCATGGCTTTGTTTTCCATGTTGGGCAAATAAGATATTTCTTTCAAACCCTCTTTTGGTATAATGCTTATTCAATCCCTACTTTTCTTATTGTTGAAGAACACTAGACCTTTTACGAGCTAGATGACCTTGCATGTATTTTCTGAAGCATCCATCATTGTCGCTGTGTCAATTTAAGTCAATCATTTGTGGCCCGGTTGCCTTTATCCATACAATTGATAACGATTAAAGCTACTTACCGCCGAAAAATCAACTTTTTAGCACTTTGCCCTAATTCTACGATTAATCAAATGAAATAAATGAATGCAGAACTTGATAACATCATAATTATACTTCAGTTTACTCGACATCAAGTTATAAAGAAGGTCCAAATATCAAGGTATCCATGTGGAACAAGTCAAAATTATTTTTGGGCAAAGTGTGAAGACACAAAAATCATGGGAAAAATCATGGCTAATGGTGCAGTTACATGACACCGAATTTCACGCCATGTATCGATAAAACATCGGAATTCTGGGTTTACGGTCTCCCAGTCTGGGCTTGGAACGTGCTCTAACTTTCTATGATCTTTAAGAGACATTGTCGCTGGGTCAGACAGGGAGTACTCCATGGGTCAGAGGAATCGATCCAAGCACGATCGAGCGTGACCAAACCGAGAGAATTTCAACGAACAAAAGAGCAAGTCGGCTCTTTTGACTGGAGTCAACTTTGTCAGCAAACAGCATCGAAACCAAATGTTCATGCACTGTTTCACTTAGGCTTTTATATCACGAGAGATACCTCGCCAATGCACACACTCACGTGCTCGGGTCAATGATCTCTCCAAGCCAGGGTGTGCAGGTCTTCTAAAGTCGCTCTCTGCATGGCCTCTGGTATCACCACCCGATGCCTGTGAAGAAGTCCATCACCGAGAATGCACACTGCATGTGCGAAAAGGGGTGCAAGTCTAGATCCAGCTTCTCCTTGTGCTTCCGGAGCCCCTTTTGAATTTGCTCAAGAAGCTTGATGTGAACTTGGTCTTGTCTTCCAGTCATTCGCACCTTCTCTAGGGTGATATTCTTTCCTGGATCATCTGAGGGCTGAAGAGCGTTTATCATCACCATTTTGGTTTCTACAATAGTTTTGACGAAGTCTTTGACGTTCTCTCCCCCCTCAAGATCTTCATCATTGGGGTTAGAGACGGGGAATCGAGAGAACACATCGGCCGTAGTATGCTTTACCCCTTGCCTCCACACAGCAAATGGGATTGAATATTGGAGCTTTTCTTGCAACCGAAAGTTCCGCAGCGTGTCAATCTCGGCTAGTGATTGGTGTTGATAATTGGGATCAATGGCTTATCCACGACCAATTCGAACCTTGATCCACGCAGAAACAGGTGGGCTTTCTTCACCGCTCACACCACGGCCATCAACTCAATCTCCGTTGTAGAGTACCTTGCTTCTGTGGGTGTGACGGCCCGGCAGCCACATTGGAGCAACTTCCTGTAGAGTGATATCATTATTGCCACGGTGAAGATCAGGGGAGTTGTTGAAGGCATCATCAGCGTGGTTGTGGTTGCAGGAGCATGAGGAGGAGTTTTAATGTACTAAGGCCATACTCACCTCTAACCACGTGGTCAAGCCCCGACCCAACGTTGACCAACAAGCTTATGACCATTGCCTCCAACCTGCACGGTCTGGTTTACGCCCTTATACAACGGGAGACCAACGGGCGTCCTTGCCTGGTGCAATGTGGAAGCTGTTCTTTATCCCCATCCCAGAAGAACTATGCCGTCATTGAACTTGAGATGACGGCGGTATGGTGGGCTGTGGAAAAGTGCAGTTTCTTCCTTACGGGACATTGTGGGTTTATGGTCACCAGGGACCACCATCCAATTCTAGGAATGCTTAACCAAGCCTATTGGCAATCCACAATCCACGTCTCCAACGGCTTTAGGTGAACCTGGTACGGTTCCAATTCTCGGTCTCATGGACACCTGGGAAGCGACACCTCATCGCCAACGCACTGAGCCGTTATCCAGTGTTTGGCCCGTCTGTGGCCATGGTTTCAGCAGAAATCCTTCCCTCTATCTTATTGCTGATAATGTTGACAAGGACAGAAGCGGTCTAGTTGCTCTTGACCACTTGGTTCAACCTCTTCAGCATTCCTAGGAGGATCAAATCCCCAGTTCTGAGGTCCCCTCACTACCCTCTGCAAGGTGTCTGGTATAGCCCATGACACTTTATCCTCCATATCACCCCGCCAACAATGGCCTGGCCAGTGCGGGCGTCAAAGCCATCAAGCGCTCTTTACTAAAACCGGGGGCATCAACAATGCCAAGTTCCAGTCTGCTTTACTGGAGTGGCGCTGCACGCCCAGAGTAGACGGCTTTTCTCGGCTGATGCCTTTCACGGCCACCTGGTGAGCTCCCGCCTCCCGTCTGCACCCAAGGGCAGATTTGAACGCCAAGAATTCAAGGTTCCTCTGGGCGAATATCGCGAGTAGATGGTTGCCCGCACATGGGGACGCCCCCTGAAGCCCCTCGTACTGGACAACTGGTCCACGTCCTAGACCTTATGGTGAGATTCTGGAGGCTTGGCAGTGGGACAGTGGTGAAGGTTCTCCATGGTGGGCGTTTGTATTACATCCAGACAAGCGCAGGGGTTTTCCGCCGTAACCGCCGCCATCTTCATCCTCATTCATAGACGCACCTCATCCGCTGCCTCTGATCACCATGATAACGACGCTATCCACACCTGCACACCCAAGACGTTCAGCGCGAATCCGCGAAAAGAAGGTGTCTTTTGCGGCCTAGAAAAAAAAGATATTTTCATAACGGCTCTTCCTTCAGGTTGAGCAGTCTGGAATCACCGCGTTCATCTTGATGCTCGAATTTGGCTCTCCTGGACTCTTGAAGGATAATGCATGGATGGCCACCCAAGGCCATTCCTTCGGGAGCAATCCTAAGTCCAAGCAAGCTACCTTGCTTAAAAGCGGGGCCTTGGTCTCGTCTAACACGTGAACCATAGCCTTGTAGGTCCGATTGCCCCTCTCCAGCATCAATTGGACGGTGCCCTGAGTTTTTAATGGTGAACAATCCGCCGCCCTTAGCGTTTCGGTCGATTTTGTTAAGGCTTCCTGGCATTGACACAACCTAGATCCTCAAGGCCTTGTACATATACTGAGAGCATTGCAGAATGCTCCAGAATTGGGCAACCTTGCTTCGGAATCCTAAGCAAGTTGTGGGAAAAATGAGTTCATCAGACGTATCCTGCGAGCTTAGCATTAGACAGTTTTGTTGTTCCTTGCATCCTTTGTATCAACTAGTCTTCTTCCGATCCAGCAGCGGACACACTCGCTTGTAGTACCCAACCTTCAGGCAGTTCAAACATTCAGACTGGGTTGCAAAGCGTTTGTTGCCATGTCTTTCTTTTGGTATACCACACGACTTGCACGGTCGCTCATTTCTTGTTGTTGTTGCTTCTTTGATTCATTCTCAACTCATAACAATACTAACGTAACCTAACCTAATCGTGCGTCTACACTAGAAACATTTTGTCGCAAAGTTTGGCTAACAAACTCGGAAATGGTTGGTATTTGACAAACAATTCATCTCTGAGGCGTCTACACGTGAAACTACTGATCAAAATGGTTTGACAAATATTTTGATCTCGATTGCTAATGGTGCGTCTACACGAGAAACACTTTGACAAAAAGTTTGCCTAACAATTTCGGAAATACTTGTTATTTGACAAACAATTCATCTCTGAGCCGGCTACACGTTTAACCACCCGATCAAAACAGTTTGACAAATATTTTGATTTTGATTTCACATCACATGAACTTGAAAATGATTGTACAATTATCCAATTGGTATTGAATCCATTCAAAATTTCTGTAATGCACAGTAAACAAAAGATGATTACTACAATGGACATTGGGAAAACTGAGGAATAAAAAAAACACCGATGAGAACTATCATGATGAGACTGTTTCACTTTCCAAAAAGGACATTCATTTTGCCAGTCTCCTTCTGTGTTTTGTTTTGTTTGTCTGAATGAGGGGTGTCCCAGGTATATTCCCGCTTTGTCATCATAGCAAACATTAATTATTACCTCACCTTCAGGAATGACCACAGGTTCGCCCATCTAATCTGTTAAAGCAGCAACTTACGCCGTAATTTAATACCCCAAAGAAGCTTGAACTAGGCTTCCCTGGGATCAAATCAGGATTAGAGGACATCTGATGACTTTGGGCATTGATTGACAATTCCAGGCCCCTTCATAATCTTGGGTGCTGGGTGGATATTTTCCATGCCAAAATAAACCATAATCAATCCATTTTTCTTCACTATAAACCATCATAGGTCGAGCGAGGTAAGGTTTATAATGGCTGCAAATGGACACCTTGGTTCTAATGGCTATTGACGATGCTGTCGTCCATGAAACATTCATTTCCTTTTTCTGCAAACAATCTTTGAACACGTTCAAACCGAGAAATGTTTGTGACATGGCCAACAATGTTTGTGAAATGCCAAACAAGGCTTGCGAAATGGCTAATTATTTGCCGAATTATTTGTTGTTTAGACGCACCATAATCAGATAATCTTGCATGTGATTGTATCATTTGCAAGTGATCATTTCATTGGTCTTTCACTCAATATTTATGTTACGCACGATAAACAAGATGATTAGTATAATGAACATTGGGAAGACTGAGGAATGAAATTTGAAAGATACACCGATGGGCACTATCATGATAAGAATGTATCGCTTTCCAAAAAGGTCCTTTATTTTGACCCTCTGTTTGAAGTTCTTTAATTATTCAGATTCAAGACAAGTATATTCTTTTGTTTTGGCATTTCGTGCTTTCAAAAGGCTTGAATTTGCAGCAAAACTACATTTATAAGAAAAGTTTTTTTTCTTTCGAAAAACAAGTGACCTGTTGGGATATCATGGACAGCGTGGAAGCAACGTGTATATTGTCTCGAAGTAGAAACGGTAATAATCAGATAAAAATGGGAAAAAGAAAAAGATCAGCTTACACACGTAGGAGGTTGGGCTATCGACACGTACAGATATCTTACTACCTCCCCCCCCCCCAAGATGGCCACATATGACTATGATCGTCCATTCTCACGGTGGTGGCGGATTGATTCCATTTCTTGGACTGGGGATCCTGAACGAGCACGTTGGTGTTTGGAGAAAGTGGTGTGAGAACAGAAGAACGGGCATTAAAGTTATCCTGGAACTTCCCCTCGATCCCGTCGCGTTTCAAGAGGGCCGCCAGAAAATCGCCATCGGAAAGGCGATCGTAAGAGGCGGGATGGCCGGGAATCTGTGGGGTGCGAAGTCGGCGCCCAAAGAGTCATTGGGCCGGGCTAAGACCATCTGCACGGGGCACGTTTCTCCATTCGAGAAGAGATTGCCGGAAATGACGTCAATTATTCTCATGTTTTTGGAGTAGCATCTTATGTTCCGTGCACAATTGAGTACATCATACTAATATGATATGGATAAATGATGTACAGAAGGAACAATAGTTCACGGAACGGTTTTTATCAAAATGTGTAAGAAAATGTATGTTTTTATCCTGTGAAAATCACGAAGTCGTTGGATTGCCCATCGTGCAGTCCAGTTGGCGGTCAGATGTCGACCAAATGTCAGCCCAATGCTCGCAGAGCCGTCATAATCCATCATAACTAGCACCTCCAGCCCTTGATCATAGATGTACAATGTCACAGGAACCGATTGTATCAAAAAGCTTTGAGATTCTGTGTGAATCAATCTCTACGTCGTTCCTATCACCAAGGAAAAGCTCCAGTACCTGAGGGGATGTCGGCTACATGTTTGAAGGGAGGAGAAATAAGAAAACCCCGTCTACCACAACCGCCTATCACAACCCTCTCAGATCCAATGAGGAATGTGTTAGAACAAAAGTCACATTCTGGTGCTTAAGGAGAGCCAGTCACATTTTGGTTCTCGAGGAGATAAGTCTGTTTTGAACGTTTTGAACCTCTCCGAGAAGTCACCATTGAACATTGAAGTGAAAACAACTCCAATCTTGAAGCTCTTGCTGGTAGTTGAATTGAGAACATTTTGATAGCGTACTGGAGGGTGAGTCTATCCATTTTGAATAAGGACAGTGAAAGTCAACGATTGGAGTCGGGACCCAGGAAGCCGTGCAGAATCAAGAGGACCTGGGGAAGTGCATAGTATACATCAGTGAGCCAGCATAGACGAGTTGAAAAGTCTCTGGAGCAGAGTACAAGTGCAACTTCAGAGTTATACTCCGTCAATTCGATTCTGGACCTTCAATCCCATCAAACCGACGTCATCGCCGTGGATCTCCGTTGGACGCAAGAATCACCCTCATCAAAAGTAGGATCAAACCATTTTCTGTCCATGTATGTTTTCCCTCTTCCATGGCCAAGCAATTACCCCCTCTTTCATTACCCGAGCAAGACAGCTGATTGGTAGAGTGTCATTTTCATGTTTGTGATGAATAAAGTAGATTGAACTGTACAGTTTGCCTTGAAGAGTAGCCTAGATTTCCCAGACGACCGAGATCGTGCTGGCATCGTAGGGAGTAGAGGTAGCAAGCGATTTGTATTCAACTGCATCTAAACTTCATCACTCTTGTAGCAGAAATCAGTAGTTAGACTCTAGAGTAGAGGTCGACTGTGATAGACGCATTTAGACTAGGATAGTGACCACATTTTGCAGGGTAGTTAGCCTTGAAGATTGGCCCAGGTATATTCCAGACAACCAAGAATGATCTGGGACCGTGGGGAGTAGAGGTAACTAGCGATTTGTATCCTTAGTCAATTGATTGATGATTGTTTGAGGCCCTGTTAAAGGAAGCTTTAATTATTGCTCGTATGCCCTGATTAGGTTTATAACCGGAGGCCTTAAGATAGGTCTAAGAAATTGAAGCCCTTGTACTAGGTGCTCTCCATCTTTGAGAGCTATCAAGGTATTTTTATCTAGTGCTTGGGTCAAGAGTACCATGTTTCCGTTCACCACGGGAATTCAATAAGTCAGGACCTTTCACCCTGGCTGGTGGACGGAACATCTTCATTGATTTGACTGCGGATTTGGCGTGACCATTTGAGGCTGGGTGATAGGCGGACGATAATTGGTGAGTAATGTGCATATCATGGTAGAAATCTTGAAATTCTGATCAAAATTGAGGGCCTCTGTCGGAGCAAATGAATTGGGGAACCCCATAATCCACAAACCAATCCGGTATGATGTCTGTGACGGTCTTGGTGTCCATTTGGCACAAGCGGGAGATGCAGGGCCATTCTGAGAACCAATTGACCATGATGAGGTAATGTGCACCAACACTCTCAAAGAGATCCACCAAAATGGACTCAAACGGTTGGGAGGACGTGGAATGGACGAGGGGTTCAGGCTGTTGATAGCACTTGCTCGATATCGTTGTTCATACAGGGCCAGAAGTAGAGGCTCCGGGCCAATGTGCGGGTACGGAGAATGCCTTGGTGTGAGGCATGGAGGCCGGTCAGATCATCCAAATGGGCCAGAAGAACGATCCTGTGTCCTTGGAGAATGAGGAGGCTCGTTTCCTTGTCAACAGACAAATCACCCCATTGTTTGGAAAGTAATTTGGATGGGCGACTTTGCGGTAAGGATTTGGGTGACTGGCCAGAGAGAAGGCTTGAGACCACAGCTTGATTATTGATGTCATCCTTAGCTTTCTTAGCAATAGCAACAAGAGCTGAATCGGAAGTCGATGCGGGTTGACCTGGCTGGTGGCCAGCCACACTTCCGAGGAGTCCTCATCTGGGAATTGTTGATTGTAAAAGAGTGGGTAGCGCGAGAGCGTGTCAGCAATGTGATGGCTCTTGCCTGGAATCCATTGGGTCTCAAACGTGTACCCAGACAGCTTGATCAGGATCCGCTCAAGACGTGGATTGTCCATGGAGGCCAGATTGGATTGCCTGAAAATACCTTGAAGAGGCTTATGATCTGTGATTATGAAGAATGGAATTCCAAGCAGGTAAATTCGACAGCCTTGGATGGCCCATTGAACAGCCAGTGCCTCGATTTCACACACAGTATATCTGGTTTTGGCATCAGATAAATATCTGGAACCGCATTATATCAACTTGGATTGACCGTTGGAACAAGTCTGAAGAAGAGCGAACCCAAGGCCTTTCAGACGGGAGGGGTCAGTATGGAGTAATGTTGGCAAAGAGGGATCAAAGTGGGCGAGAACAGGACCTTGAGGATTGGTAATGATAGACTTGATGAAATCGAACGCAACTTGGCGATCTGGAAGCCATTGAAATACAATGTCCTTTTTCAGGAGAGCCCGGAGAGGTTGGGAAGCATGGGCCAAATTGGGAACGAATTGCCCGAGTTGATTGGCCAATCCCAGGAATGAACGGAGGTCCGTGACGTTGGATGGGACAGGAAATTCAGAAATAGAGGCTATTTTGGCAGGATCCGGAAGAACGCCATCCGTGCCAATTATGAATCCGGCAAATTTCACGGACAAGCCAACTTGTGCCTTTGTCTTGGATAAGGTGATGCCGTGTTGCTGATATTGTGAGGGAACGGCCTCTGTTTTCGTCAGGAGCTCCTTGCAGGAGTCTCCACAGACAAGAATATCATTGACAATCTTGCAAACCCCTACAAGACCAGACAGAGCTTGATCTCGTGCGTAAAATTCGTCACCCAAAGCGTTAAGTCCCATGGGTGCTCTGCAATAACAAAAGCGCCCAAAGGGCGTAAGAAACGTCGTCAGATGTCTGGATGACTTGTCAAGTTCCACCTGCCAGTAACCCTTAACCGCGTCCAAGACAACAAACCATTTGGACGAAGGAGGAGTTGAGGTTGAAGTGTCCATGGCAGAAGAGAATGGCTGGACCGGACGTTTGACATACTTGTTGAGTGACGTGAAGTCAACTACAAGATGAACGGATCCATTCGATTTTGGGACCACAAGACTTTGGCTGACCCAATCAGAAGGATCAAAAACATGTTCAATGATGCCCAACGTGGCCATGAAGTTTCATTCCTGCTCCGTTTTTCTGCTATACGCATTGGGAATGCTCCTAGTTACATTGACGTGAGTGAGCTTGATAGGAATATATTCTCTGAGGTGTGGTCATAGGTGTACCTCTCATCGGTTTGAGTACCTCAGATGCCTCGAAAACAGAGGAGTATTTGTCCATGAGACAATAGATCTTCTCTTGGACCATGTCCTCTGAGGGTTTGGAAGAAGCAGAACAAACTTCAACCTTGGTGAAAGACGGAACATCTTCAGGAAGATATGGGAATGTTGGAGGTAACATCCCAAGATTGATCATTGAATGCCAAGAAAGAAGGACCTGGTCATGGATATGTGGTGTGACATATTCCCAGATTGTTGTGGAATATTTCCTCAGATGAGTAATCTCAAGGTGTACTGCCCCATGGCACTCCAATTTTTGTATTATTGGCAGCGCGAATTTAACGTTTTTGAGATTTGTCCACTTCTTTTTAATGGAAAGTTCGATGAGCATATCCAGTTGAGAGTTGGTAAGGCTTTTCAAACATGTGGTTGGATATATCGCACGTTTAAGTCCAGAGATAGTGTCACGATGCTAACTCTGTACAAGTCGATTGTTCAGCCGCATCTTGAATATGCCTCTCCCATTTGGGCTCCAATTAGTTCAGCAGGTTTGCAAAAGCTCGAGCAGGTCCAAAGATGTTTTACTAGGAACATTGAAGATATGAGAGAGCTCTCGTATTGGGAGAGGTTAGAACGGTTGGGATTGTACAGTACTCAGAGAAGGTACGAAAGGTATCTGATATTGTACGTTTTCAAATGCATTCATGAGCTTTGTCCCAACCCAGGATTTAGGGTCAATTGTAGTGACCGTAGAGGCTTAATGTGCGTTTTGAGAGCACCTTCAAGCCCTCGAGAATCCAGGCTAGTTAAAACAATGAAGTCCAACTCTCTTCTTTCTCGGGCTCCTTCATTGTTCAATTTGCTGCCCTCAAATATTCGTAGGGCTTATGTAGGCGTTGATCCAGTAGCAAGATTTAAGTCAGACTTGGACAAGTTTTTGAATAAAATTCCGGATCAACCTTATATTCAAGGATTAGCCAGATCAGCCAACTCCAATTCGTTGGTCGATCAAATAATATATATAAATAAAAGTCAAGTACAATAAATAATCTTCTCGTCTTGAACTGCTGGGATTCCAATCCCGGTAGCGGTAAGGAAGTCCGCACAAAGATCTGCAGAGATCAAACGCTCCATTCCTCCAGTATCCAGGAGTATAACCATCAGGAATGGGGTCCCAGTCCGTGGGCAAATGTCCACAGATATAGTAGAATGGGACGTGACTTGACCATCTTGACATGAATTGATGAAGAATTAATGATCCTGGAATTTCCAGGGGATTGACCACGGGATTTCGAGCGACCACGCCATATGTTTCCGCCCCTGCAGACGGCAGCAAAATGCTCTGTCTTCTGGCACGTATGGCAGACTCTTGGCTGGACAATGTTTGCGGGTAAGACCACCAGGATGTGTAGATTTACCGCAACCCAAGCATTCATACAAGGTAGAATTAGAACCGGAACTTGGCTTCTTCTGGGACCTAGATTTCCTAGACTCTGATTTGGGTTTCTTATAGGAAGAAGTGGCTACATTGGTGGCAGACGAATGACTTGAAGAAATCGCGGACTTGACAGCATTGGCGAATTCCCAAGCAATATCTATACGATGGAGGGTCTCACAAGAAGGATCTTGCTGACGAAGAAATTCTTCCCGTAATTGCCGATCTGAAGTGCTTGTGACCAGGCAGAGAATGTACAATTCATCTTCTCCAATGGAGGGCAGCTCTGCCTCCTGGCCCTCAATCTGTAGGTAGAGATACCAGTCGCTGAACTTCTCACCCGGACGTTGATCACAATGGAAAAAGTTGGATTGCCTAGTGAGCAGAGGGATGTGTTTAATGAAAATCTCATGGAGTTTGGAAACACATCCGTCCTGGCCAAGGACCGGAGTGTCGTCTTGAAATCTAGTCATGATGATTTGCTGGAGCTTTAAATTCAGGCATGGTCAAAGGTATCCATGCTGTTAGGCAATGGGTAAACTCTCCATGTGGTTTGATGAATAGAATAAGGTAAACCCAGTATGCCATGACCAAAGTTCGGCCAGTGTACTGGATGCTGCCAATTTGCCGGGTTTCAGGGCAACATTGATTCTAGTGGACCAAGGATTCAAATCAGAGGGTGCTGAGACGTGTTGTGTGGTCGAAATGCGGACCTGAGTACGGATACGTGTGGAAGAGAGCAGAATCTTCTCGCGGAGCTTGCACACGTTGTTGGAGAACTGAGTGAGCAAGGAATTCTCCTTGACGATGGCATCCTCATCCAAGGATGCAGAACATGTGTCAAACAACAAGTCCAAATTGGTCAGGGTGGTCTCCACCTTGAGGAATAGTGCATTGATTCGGTCAACTATGGACAAGTCCAGTCCGGAGTCGTCCAAAGCATTCACGTCAGAAATAAATATTTCGCAAGCGTTGAGGCGATGGGTAAAGACGCCCTTCATTGGCAGCTTCCATGACCGGGATGATATCGCAATGTGATGTGTGGTGAATATGGGAGAAGCCAATGATGGGAAGACCCAAGAGGAAAACCAACCGCGGAGGGTGTGTCAAGCCTGAAGGAGGAGCACAATTGGATAGTGGCGGTGGTTCTGGGAACAATACGGATGATGGTTCCACTCAGACGACTGCGCCATGTTGGGATATCATGAACAGCGTGGAAGCGAACGTGTATATTGTCTCGCAGATAAAAATGGGAAAAAGAAAAAGATCAGCTTACATATGTAGGAGGTTGGGTTGTCGACATGGACAGATATCTTACTATGACCCTTCTCTATGTTTGGCACCACGTTGCATTTTCAAACCCACGACTTTATAACCCACACAAATACGACGACAGCGACGCTCTTTTGGAACCAATCTGGAGCTTACCATCAAGCAATTGTTCCAAGGAGATGTCCCCAGTTTGTTTCCCAATGTCCACGGTAACCTCTGCAATCCCGCCTCATTTGCTTCAGCCCCTCCTTGTTCTCAGAAGGCATTAAGCTTGAGTCGGCAAGAACAAGAGCAACGCCAGAGCCGGGCCGTGGAGGCCTTCCTACAGACTGACTGCTGTTCCAATCTTAAAGAGCTCGATAACAAGCTAGGTCGCTCCTTGCTGCCCAGTGGGATCTCTGAACTGCGCCGAGGTCAAAACTTCATTTTTATCTATTTTAACGAGCATCCAGGCAACATTCATTGATCTCTCCTGGTACGCCGTGGTGACCCAAGATTGTTCCGTCATTATAAAGAGACAAGATATGGTTGTGCCTGAAGGGATGGTGGCTACTGATGGGGATCAAACAAAAAATCACCGGAGGTTGCAAGTAGTGCTACCAATTTACATTTTCAATGGCATACGGCATAACTAGCGGAAAATCGAAAACCCGTTAGTTAATCAAAAAAAGTAACCCTGATTTTTCTCCGATCAAACCAGGGTCACCTTTTTGGTCAAGCCTAATATTCTACGATACGTTAGAAAAGGCCCGTGCTTTGACTTTCCTAGCTTTCTGGCGATCCTGATTTTGAAAATTTGTTTGATCCCATCACTAATCGTATCGTGACTTATCGTAAGTGTCCTATCGAAAAATTCAAATGTGTTTGCAACTGCTAAGTCTCCTCAGGGCAGTAAATTCGTTTTCGGAGGATTTTGATTTCCATCCACAAGCTTTGACATGCTTGGTTGATTATTTCAAGGCCAAGGTGGCCCAATTAATCTTGGATGACAAAAGAATCCGAAGACTTCGCTTTCTTCTGGATCAATTGGATTTGGCAACTCTGAGTATCAAGAAACAGCGACGGTACTCTTCGGACCCACTTGCTTGGTGTGCATAGTGGCAAACGACTTCACCTCCTTTTTAACGCCAAATACTCAACGAAGATACACTGACGCCAAAACCGGATTGAACGAAAAAAACAATCCGTATTTAAGTGAGCGTTTAAAGTCTTTTAGTGAGCGTGAAAAAGTGATGGTGTTAATGGTGGATGAGATTTACTGTGCCCAACAAGTCGAGTTCATGGGGGGCAATTTCTTTGGCTTGTTGATGGACCAGTTGAACAACCAGTTAAAACCGTCCTGGTTTTCATGATCAAATCTGTGGCTGGCCCATTTAGAAGGTTGAGGTTTAGAAGGCTGGCCCCTTGAAGGTGCTCTCAAAACGCACGTTAAGGCTCTATGGTCACTACAATTGACCCTAAATCCTGGGTTGGGACAAAACTCATGCATGCTTTTGAAAACGTACAACATCAGATACCTTTCGTACCTTCTCTCAAAACCGTGCAATCCCAACCTTTCTAAACTCTCCCAATACGAGAGCTCTCTCATATCCTCAATGTTCCTAGTAAAACGTCTTTGGACCTGCTCGAGCTTTTGCAAAACTGCTGAACTAATTTGAGCTCAAATGGGCGAGGCATATTCAAGATGCGGCTGGACAATCGACATGTGCAAAGTTAGCATCGTGATACCATCTCTGGACTGAAACGTGCGATATATCCAACCATACATTTGAAAAGCTTTACCCACCTTCAATTGGATATGCTCAACGAACTTTCCATTATCTTGGAGGACTACACCTAAATCCTTTATGGATGAGACCTGCTGAATGCCCTTACCTTCATCATCTTATAGTGGAATGTCTAATGGCGTCGACCCAAACGTCATTGAGCGGAATTTCATTCCATTCAGTGCCATGTTACTTGCAGCAACCCAACAATAGATTTGGTCTAGGACCTCTACCAGACAACCGGAATTTGATCATTCCTACCAGTTACCAATTTTGTATCATCAGCATAGGAAGAGATACTGACATTAAAACTACCAAGCTTCTGAAGCGGAGCAATCAAGATGATGAAAAGGAGGGGACCCAAAATTGAGCCCTGAGAAACACCCGACTTGACATGATATATGTCACTAAGGGTTCCCTCAACCTTAACCAATTGCTTCCTACCATAAATGCAACTTCTTAACCAATTGAGAACTTCGCCTTGGATCCCAATCTCATGGAGCCTGTTAACTAAAAGACGTCAAAAAATGTCAAAGGCCTTGGCAAATCGAGATAAACTACATCAACTGATTCATAGTTTTCTAGTCCCTCAAAAACCGGCTCTATATGTTCAATCAGTTGGGTAACCGTGCTAAAATGTGCTGGAACCCATGCTGGCTAGGAGGAAGGACTTCATGAATATCCATAAATTCAACAAGTTTGAACTTCATGATCTTATCAAACACCTTCGCAATATTTGAATTGAGAGAAATCGGCCTATAGTTACTGGGGAGCGACTTATCTCCCCCTTTAAAATTGGAACAACATGAGCTAACTTCAGAAAAGAGGGGAACTTGCCCTGGTCCAAGATGCAACGTATCAAGTACGAGAAAACAGGAGCAAGAACCTGTGAGCATCTCATCAGAAACTGAGATGTCACCCCATCAGGGCTGGAGAGCTTGAGAGTTTATGATGGCCTCTAAAGCATCTTGATCTGTGATTGACCTCCAAGTATGTTGGCCATAGACTCTACATTGTCTATGGCTTCCCCATTGACTTCAAAAGGCCCTACAGGGTTTTTCATCTTTCTCTTAGTGTTTGCGTAAGAGAAAAATGCCTTCGTATTCGACCTCACCTCCTGAACTATTCTACTTTCCTTTTTCAACTGATCTCTCTCAATGGAAGCCTTAATTCTACATTGAATCAAATCCAACTTTCTTTGAAGCCTAGTCAGAACTACTGGATTCAGATTGCTCTGGAGCCTTTTTGCTAGTTTGCAACTCCTTTGGAACAAATTCTTCCTATACTTCGGAATTTTAGATTGTGCCCCGCCCTGTGGAATACATTCAGAGATTCCTAGAGAGGAACTGACTTCCTCAAAAACCGGAATCATTTTGTCTAAGGCTACATCTATGGACGATTCCTTTTTCAGCATTGAAATGAGGTCAATCTCCTCTAACCTTTCTATAATCAACGGCCAATGTTCATCTTTGAACTTGAACTTAGCC
The DNA here is from genome assembly GCF_007210705.1 of Tigriopus californicus. Lineage (NCBI taxonomy): Eukaryota > Metazoa > Arthropoda > Copepoda > Harpacticoida > Harpacticidae > Tigriopus > Tigriopus californicus. Next base: position 9,535,195 of record NC_081440.1, on the reverse strand, counting down.
AGACTGACCGTTTTGGCCGGTTTTATTCTAGAGCACGCGGGCTTTTGAGTAATGGTCGGGTGACCCTATCTCGCGAACATGATCTGACAGATTACTAGGCGTCACATGGACGTGCTAGATCAGATTAGGGTCATTGGAAAAGACCAAATCCAGAACGGTATTCGCTCTGGTGGCTACACCAACATGCTTGGAGAAATTGCGCAAGATTGCAAACGCCTCAGCTTTTCGAGCAATTGAGATGACGATTTCGAAATGGGAATGTACCTATCTGGATGTTATGTTATGGACGCGCGGAGAACAGACAGACGATGTACTGTGGTTGAAGCTCTATTGCAAACTGTTTATTGAACGGTAGTAGGGGCATGGATACAAGGGATCGTATATACACAGAGAGCATATATGAGAAATGAGAGAGCGTGATCCATAAGCATGGCATAAGCCGTGATAACCTAAATGATGAATAACCCTACACTGGTCTAACCTCCCACTCTACAACGTGGCCTATATATTGTCACAATGGACAGATCAATTGAATACAACAAGAAAAATCAACTACATTTACAAATGTAGGAAATGAACAGACCAAACAATCAAATAATGAAATACTCCTTTAATAAAAAATACATGAAATAAACAAGAACGGAGAATGTAAAATAAAATATGTAAGACTAAAATACTAGTGATAGGCAGAAGAGAAAGCTAAAGAACAAATGTGTCTTACCTTAAGCAGCCATGTGACCACTTCCACAACACAACACACTCAGACTGGCCGTTTGAAAAGATCGGAAGCAACAAAAAGTGCGACTGCTGTCAATAAAAGATTGTACTTAGAAAGTGCAATTAATCCATAAAAAACCAATCATCCAAGAGTACAATTGTGCTATTATGGAGCATTCGGGCCTTTGGCAACTTGATGGCCACTGACATGAGTTGTGAGCGATTTTAATGGTAAAGCACCTTTAAGGAAAATATCATTTGATAGAAGGCAAGATTGGAGAGCGGCAATCAGCCAGAAATTGAATCCAAATATCCTCTCGCCAATCCAATGCAGCACTACATAGCTAGTAACCCAAGGCTTTTCTCATTTGTTTAAATAGGGCGCTCTACTCATATAATTTGCTTGTGTAGCTACCTCCAACTCTAATACCTTACCGTACATCTGATAGAACTTGAAATATAATCAATTAACTGTGGAGCAGGATCTTTTTCGGCAACTTCCACAGCTTTTGAATTTGTCCCTCAGCTCATTAACTACTTCGTAAATTTAGCCTTGTATTAGGTCAATCAGCCTAAAAGTTGCAAGTTAGATAGCTTGCCACTACGAATGTTTTAGAGACTCGATTTAAAATTGATCACGACAATCATATAGCTTTGTTAAGAAACTACAAGATGGCTTTTAAGGACGAAGCTTATCCATACCCGTTTCAAAAACGGGCCTCAGGATTGGGAAGAAAACCGGTTAGTGCAACCCTTTCGTATTTCTACTCGACATACATTCTTGTCAGAGTCTAATCTTGATCCTTGATCTAAGTAACCTACAAACAACGAATCAAAAGGAACACAGGCGCAGAGAATGGGGTCGAAGTTAAAGGACAAGAAAAAAGAAGTAAAGAATGAAAATGAAAAGAGTGTTAAAAAGTTTGCACTAAATCGGAAAACATCTAAAAAGTTCAGTTACACCAAAAATGTGGAATTTGAAAAAATAGGGGGCAACCTTTTTTGACTCAAGACACTCTCAAAATCTATTTTCTTCTAACTTTCCATTAACAAATATTTCTTAATGTCCATTAATCCAGCAATGTCGGTTTTCTTGGGCCCAAGTATAGGTAATATTGCTAACAAGTTTGAGTTGCATGTGATTAGTTCCTTACTCGCCAATACGTACTACGCATGCCTTCCTTTAGAAAGAACCTTGAACTACATTTGGCCACTTCGGGCGAAAATCGACCAAGAATATTATTGACTCATTGTAGTTTGGTTGTGATGGATGCATGATCAATCAACGGCATTCGAATTCACATGCGATCCAAAAGCCAATACCATTTTCCAGCCTTGATCCAACTATTCACTGAAATTCTTTCAATAGGGAGCACACATGCTACTACATTCATGGTGCAAAAAGGTGTCGGTGGAGAAGCATTAATTTTGGAAGTGTGGGCATTGCTTGTTTGTTGGAGACATGTTGACATATCAGAAGAATGTATTATCAATCGTTTGGGCCATAATGGCCTCATCATTCACCAATCTCCAAGATGCTCAAGGTTGGAGTGAACGTTGAAGCGCTAATTTTATGATTAACCGCATTGATCTTGCATCCATTGTTTGTGAGTAGGTGTCTCCATCGCTAAGGTGCAAGAAGACGGAGTCTTTTCAAATAAAGCCTTTTTGAGGCTGAAGGATGGATTGCCGCGGAACTTGATCGACTTTACGCTTTGCACTCGCCTCTCACTGAATTATCTTCGAGGATCTAGGAACTACTGGCTGTCTTTAGGCAATTTGACCCATGACACGTTGTTAACCGGGGGTAAGAAGTCCGACGAATATATGTATAACGCCATCAGGCACGAAAGAGAAACATGATTTGGCAGGCAATACTAGATTGATCGATTGTGCTAATCCAAGTGCCATTTTAAACCTCAGAAAAAGATTGAATTTGCTTCGATTGACATTAGAACTCTCGGGCTTATCTTTGATATTTGTATGTACAGCGAATAGTGATTTGAAAGCTTTGCTCATTAGATATCTTGACTTGGTATTCACTTTTCGATTCTCATTCAGCTTATGTGGTTAACGAAAAAGAAACATTGATATCGGTGCAAAGATACCACCCTATGATCCAGGATGAGATATCTCTGCGATTTGAAAATGGATTTAACTTCCAAGAATGGGAGCACTTTTGCTTCGTGTTCCAAAGTTTCGCCCAAGTGCCATATCCTGGAGGAAATATCAACCTGACCACCAAGGCTTACTTCAATGGGGAGTTCATTCGAGAGGGTAATTCAAACAAGAACGTATAAAAACACACTATTATAGTTCCCAGTCCTTGACGTCTACGTCATTTCAGTCACCAAAGTGGTTCCCAAATCCAGTTTCGTCGAAATTGCCCAAGGAGCGACATTGTTGTTGGGGCAAAAGCAAGACAACTCGCGGAAAGAATATGATGTGGAACGGTCGTTTAGTGGTCGCTATGCAGATCTGTCCTTTTGGCGAGGCCAACTGGTTAGCGAGGAAATCAAGGCCCTCGCCAATTGCAAAAGCGCCTCCAACCGAGGCATCATAGTGGATTGGGATGTGAGCAAATACGAATTCGATTCTAATCATGTCTCGGTTGAAACGTACAAGAACAACGATCAACCTTGTTCGAAGGCCAATTTACATGGTCGAGCTCTTTTCAACTACGGCGCTCCTCGAGACAACTTCAAGTTTCTTTGTGACAAATTGGACGGCCAATTGCCCGTATTTAAGACGCAAGAAGAGAGAACCAAGAAATACCAGGCGATTAAGGGCTTGTTCCTTAACACCTTTGACAACTTCACATGCCTGTTAACAGACCAAGGTGTGGAGCAAGACCAAAAGGAGGTTTTCTTTTGGACAGGCATTGAAGAGGACACGAATCGGACGGGCAATCTTTTCATCGATGCTTATTCCCAAAAACCGGTGGATTGGGATGTGAACCTATTTCCGGGTCCAGCTGCCGGCGATATCAAGTGTACCATGGTGCGTGGGAAAGAATTTTTGGCCAAAGAAAAATGCGATTCGGAATTACCGTGCGGGTACTGTGAGTTTCATCCCAAGAAAAAGCTACTCTTGAAGGGCCTTTGTATTGGAGATCTGTCCGAAAACGGTGACTTCGACACGGAATATTACGTTTCTGGCATGAAAAATGAGCGCCCTCACTTCAGAGGCTTGAGGGCCAGCCACATCTACTTCAATGACACGGATCAAACTTGGGTTTTGGCTTCCCTTAGATCTCCTGGGAAGAGGTCATTGGTCCGAAATGACGCGTTCAAAACTGGCTTTCCCTTGGGGAGAACCCCTTGGACATTGCTAAATACCAACCCGGACCAGAAAGGAATTTGTAATTTACGTAACGGTGAACAGCACTTCTTGGCCTTTTCTGATTGCTATCCTGATAGGTTCACTTGCACAAATGGGGAATGCATTGATTTGGAGCAAAAATGTAATTCTGTCTTGGATTGCCAAGATGGTTCCGATGAAGAGGATTGCGAGTTTCTCATGGTCGATGAGAGTTATGCCAAGGACAAACTACCCAAGCGTGGCAACGAGAAAAGTCCCCTAGAAGTTTTCTTCAGCATCGATATTGGCGCTTTTCCCGAAATCGATTCCACCAATTTTAAAGTCAATTCAGACTACGATATCAATCTGCGTTGGTATGATCCGAGATTGAAGTTTCGGGACTTGAACAACGAGACCAAATTCAATGGATTGAACGCGGAGGAAAGCACTCATCTGTGGAGTCCTAAACTGGAATTTGTCAATGCCCTTGGACCAGTAAAGCAAGATAGGGACGACTTTGGTTCCCTTCGCTTGATCAAAGAGGAAACCGAAGCGCTCCCACAAGACTTTTCCCTCTCCAGAGAAGGTATCATCTACTGGGCATTGTTTTCGTATTCAAATTCGTGGTTAGGCTCTAAACAATCAGGTTGGCCGCACTGACAATGATTCAGTTCAATCAAAATATTCAGAAACAAAAAAAAACAAAAAAATGACCGCTGTTGGCCTTCATCAAGGCACTGAACCTCTTGGTCGGCCACTATCCCGTTACAGGCACAATGCTCTTCCTCATTAGTAATAATGTTGGATTTGGATTTGGCCTTGAGGGCTTTGGCCAACATTTTGCCCGCCTTTCGCTCCAAAATGAACTCGATTGTAAAGTTTTCGGGTGGCAATTTGGAAAGAAAAGTAGGCAGCGGCTATTGACTGATTGTTCTTAGGCCTTGAATCTTAAAAACTGATCAATAGAGAACTATTGGACTTTCAAGCAGTTGGTCACTGTATAAGACTTCCAGGAGATATTGCGTTTTTCTTTGAAGCGCTTAAATGCATTACCACTGTGACAAGGAACACGGAAGACAGTGCCTGCCAATGGGTTGGCGATGGCGGAGTGCTTTTTTATGAAACCAAAAACGGCGACCGTGATACAAAAATGTCAATCAAAACTAATTTAGACATTTTTAGTCTGTAATATGATCTAATGGCAAAGTCGAGCTAGGAGAGTCGTCCGAAGTCTTGTAACGGAATTCATAGCACATCTCACTTCTCACTTGATTACTCCGCCCTCCAATTTCAGCTCGCCTGTACTCGGGAGAAAAAAATTCCATATCCTTGCAAAGAAGATACTCGTTAGACCATTCATGCGAATTTGATTTATACTACTATCCCTTCGATACTCAGGTGATACTCAGTTAGTGGGTGTTGAGTTGCTTCATGAATGATTCATGAATAATGATTTCCCTCCCACAGGTGTGTCCCATGGTTTTCGAGCTAAGAGACAAAACGGAGGATTTCATCCAATTCAACAAAGACCAAGATCCTATTAAGTATAGAGGTGAGTAAATTTCTACAACTTCCAGCAATTCTCCGCAAATTTCGATGAGAACGGAAAATTAGCCAGTCGGTAATGTCTAGGATCACGGAGTCTTTCGCAATATGAAATTGCCACCGAAGAATTGGAAATCACCCGAAACGAGAGGAATTTCAGCACAGCCTTGGTAAAGGTTGTCCTTCGACATCGAACCGAGTTCCACGTGGCCAATTCCTTCGTTCAGACACTAATTGTTCTGATCGTGGCCTTTGCCACCTTCTTCTTCGATTTGAACGACTTCTCGGATAGAATAATGGTTAACACCGTTTTGCTCCTAGTTATGGCCACAATCAACGCCTCAATTCAAAATGTAAGATGATCTAATTAAATTGCCGCTGCTTTCAACATGATTCATAGAACAGTTTCGCCCAAAATAGACTGTTCTTTTTTTGAATCAAAATAATGATTATTTCAAAACGACCATATCATTTCCAGCATGTTCCCGTCACATCATACTTCAAACTCATCGACGTTTGGTTGCTGTTTTGTGTTGTGGTGATTGTGATCGTCATTGTGTTTCACACCATCTTGGCGGCTCTCTTCACAGGATCTGGACCACGAAAAGGTGACAATCTCAATTCTAAAAGCGCCTTTCAACGCATCCGAACTCCTTCCGGATCTCTCACCACAGATACTCAAGGTCTCCGGGAAACCTTTAGCGGGGACGACTCACCTGTTGGTCGAATTGCCAATTGGACGGGCATGATCATTGTACTGGTGATCATCATTATCTTCAATATTGTATTTTGGGTTATCGCCTTGAAAGAGTTCAACATGGACTCCGCCCAGATATTGATTGAGAAGAAGCCCATTCGTTAAAATGGCGAGAGACACCATAAGATGGGATCGATACGTTACAGTGTAGGTTTGGTGGCAGTAGTTGAATAAAGTACCGAGCTAAAGGAGGAATTTGGACCTTAGTAATTATCTAACATCAGGAACCAACTAACACGTTGCGACAAAATAATATTCGTCGATGCATTTTAACTGTCACTTTTTTCCTCTAAGAAATCAACTAACTTGCACCGGCAGTTGAATTTTATCTTAGGCATCTAATACGTTTCCTTAGGCAAGGATAGCTTTAAAAGGAGGATTGGACATGGCAATTGGCGAACCTAGGCCACTTTGTGAAAACAACACTTCACCTCCCCCAAAGTCACAAGGGATACTACCATACATTATGAAAAAGCGATTTAAAAGAAAAAAATAGTGTTTCAATGACAAAACTTTGAGTTATATTACTTTAAATGAAAATATCGAAAGTTTCTGGTTTATGCAGTGAAAAAATCTAGAGTTTTAAGATTAGGCAATTATGAATAAAATAAAATATGTGCCATTTGGCCTCAAATGACAATACCTTACTGCGTGTTTCTATTTATCTCTCCATCAAAGAGCTGTGACAAAAGGAAAAATCGGCCTAGCTCCGCAGATGTCCACTCCTCTAGTTAAAGGTCTCTCTGCCTTAGGTCTCGAATTCAATGCTTGAAAACATACGGAAAACAGTAAGTCTTGAAGAAGCTTTGCAAGCATCACAGCAAATGTAGAGAATTCGATTGACTATCCGATGTTTCTCAGAGTGGTTTCGTTTTTCGTTGAATACGTCTCATCAACTAAACACAGGCTCTGCCCTCAACTATTGGTTTCGGTGGAGGTAAAATTCGTGGCTGAAAAGTGATCAGGGGTCATCCATTTTCATATGGATGAATGAGTTTTTTTTTTGTATACATTCAAAGGCCTAACGGAGGTTCACATGATATTGCAAAAGGCCATTCCGTCGGTGAGAACTTCTTGCATTAGGACTTGGGTCTCCATGGGAATCATAGCATCGCCTGATGGATCAGGGTCTTCCTCAAAATACTGACGGTAACGGGCCTGAAAAAAGACCAAGTTTCAGTTTGTACGTTTCTTCAATACATTTCATCTATGCTAGAATAAACAACAAGTGGGTACTGTATATAAACTTATTTACAAATATAGAAGAGACTACATGATCTAACGATTTATACCCCTCTGAACCACTAAAACAAAACCACATACAAAACATACGTATGGCATTAGCTTGACCGATTCTAATGCTTCACTTTAATTGTAATTTGAATAAATTGCCGATTCAAATTATTCTTGAACTACTTGTTTCTTCGTTCCGTATTACGACATATGACCTTGCACAATCATCAGATATGTTTTATATACTTCTTTTCGACAACTAAAAATCTTCGTTTAGTTGCTCTATGGGACGCAAGTTGATCACTACTTATTTCTACCTTTGTTCCCTTTGCAGGTTTACGATCAATGACAAAGCCTACTAAAACTTACAAAATATTCTTCGGTCAAGAGCAAGTCCTGAAAACAAGGGACAATCTATCGTTTAGTCACGTGAGCCAAGGTACGCAGTGGGTCATAAATCGATGGATGCTGTGCATCGAGATGGGGCTTTGAATTACGACTTAATTCAAAGTGACCGATCAATATAGCAAAATTCATTTTTCAAAGCTTTTGATTGAATGGGCTGACGGTGCCTTCCTTGTTTTCACTTTCGTTTAAAATCTATGAAGAGATTTCTGCGGAATCAGCTTGGAAAGAAATATTTCTCCTCATTCGGATTGCCAATTGGTGCTACTGGAATGTTTTATGGGCGTCCTGACAAGTTGGCCCATAAGGGATGATTTTGAAGGCTTAGGTGATTCCATCATCTTCTTACCGCCAGCTGCAAAAAGCGTGTCATGGGCTGTTTGGTCTGTCTTGGGGGGGTTGGGACTAATTTGGGCCGATACTTGTTTTCTACGTCTTTTAATCCTGCCAAGGACTGAATCATTAATGTTATGGTTTTGAATCAAATCATAGACGGTGCACATTTCATTCAAAAATGAATTATTTGTCTCTCTTGTGGAGCTTGTAGATTGCGTATTTCATGAGAGGAAAATATTAGTTCATATGATCAATCAATGAATATAGAAAAGTATTACTCACATAAACATACTCATCTAAAGCGGATTGCTCAATATTTAGACATACACTGGGCGAAGAAAGTTGCCAATAGAAATCATCTCTAACCATCTTAAAATGATAGCCACCATTGAAGTAACCTTACTTCATTCGCACTGATTGGCTGATTGGATGCTTGGACTTAGAATAGTGTCAGAACATGGCATAAATAGGAATGGCCTGGTGATTATTTGGATCAAGCTGTTTCAAAGAATGGTCGACGACCAAACTTGCTCATTTCAGTTGACTCTAGTAAAGAGTACTCACTTGACATCTTCGGCAGGTACAAAAATCCAATTCTCTCGCGGCTTGTTCCCAATAGATGTCTGGGATTTCCTCGGCTCTCGAGCTGCGAGTCAGTGGTCGAGCAGTGGCACGCCTTGACCTCGTGGGCAAAGTCCTTTCTTCGGAATGAGATCTCATGGGGGTTTGACGGAGTCGCATATCGCTCACACGTGCACACAGGGCCTCCTCATACGAAGGTGGAGCCAAGCGATTCTGAAAACCGAAATGTTCCATTTAAAGAAGAACTCAAATCGGTTGGATTCAGACGACACGGAAAATATTGTCATACTACCCTATGTGGGATTTTTGGGACCCAAAGGTACCGCACCAAAAAAGATGAGATGCGACCATTTGTTAGTCTTCTCACATTCGGGAGAGGTAAATCCTCTGACAAAAGCTGGGGTCCTTGGCTTGTTATATAATACGAGTTGACTCGGCACACAGGGGAGCGAGGAAAAAACTGCAGTAAGATTTCTCAAGCATAGTACAGTCCTTCTTCCCTTCCTCTCTACTTGCCTACCTCGGCTACTTGCACAATTTGAGACTGAAAGTGCTTCGTTCCTCTTCTCATACCAAGTCGGAATAAGCTTGGGTGGTCCGTACGAAGTTCAGGCAACTGCTCTGCACAACCCTTGAGCGAGGCAAGGAGCGCAGGAACCGACCGGTCTTGAATTATAGACCCGAGGAAAATGCTTAGTTTCTGGAACCTCGCAAACTTACTACTACATACGTATATACCTACCAAACGCTGCAATGCTGGCGAATGTACACCAGAAGGTAGTCCATGCCTAACAAGTTAAATACAAATTGTTAGATTCGTTAAGAAAATATGATCCTCACTCAGAGATGCTACTCACCGCCAAATTATGCACGCCCAACTTTCAAAAAACATCCTTCTTTTATCAGCCCAGTTGAGGGTCCTCAAATATAGATGAAATACTACTAATACAGAACTGTGTTATTGTTCACGTATAAAATCGATTCTTCAAGCTGTTAACGTAAGAAATGTGTTTGAAATTTGGGGTCGCTTAATTATGACTCCCTTGTTCCCCTGTCTGTATGTCTGTAGAAGGACTAACGGCTATGAAATGTATCACTTTCGATAGGTCCAAACTTGATCCAACTCTACTGAGATGATTGACAGGATTGCAATCATCCCATGGTTTTACTGTTGTACTAGATATCATTATATTGCTGCCAACCAATTTCCTTTTCATTTGATGTAATATGAATCGTCAAACGCTTCTTTTGGTATTATCAAATCAGCAACAAAATACAGCTTGAATAGTTCTTTGGAAAAACCAAAACATCAAGTCTCACCTGTTTGAGAACATCAGAGTAAGTCGGCGGTGGCGAAGTTGGGTGGCCGAAAATACGAGAGGAATCATCGGCAAAGAGCGATGTGGGATCAGTATGAGCTCGTCCCAACACAGCAGCTCTGGGGGGTGGGGCGAGGTATTCGGGCAGTTCATGAGCCATCCGGTGAGTGTGGTATTCCGATGGACGGTCAAAATTGTTCATCCCTTGAAAATCTGGGATTCGGTTAGCATGTGGAAGAGTTATAGGTGGGGCTGGAGGCGTTCGAAGACCGTGATCTCTCGTGGAGGACGAGCCTCTGGGAACGTCGGGAAAAACCGGTGGCACAGTGAGCAGATTGGGGGAGGGCAGATCGATCTCAAGGCGCTCTTGTCGCCTCAAGAAAGGTGAGGTGGAAAAGAATGATACTGGACGAGAAGACGGCGAAGGCCGATCGAAAGATGAATGGGCTGTGGTAGCAGATGAAGTTGAAGCGGAAGTATCTGTTGAGAGAGCGTTAAGACTCCGAGGTAAATACTGCTTGCGTCATTCATGGTTGCATTTGTAAACACACTCGTGAACATAAGAATAAGAAGACAGCCTAACCTGGTGGTGGTGGTGGTGGTGGTGGTNGGGGGAGGCTCCGGGCAGTCATGAAACTCAATCCCGATAAGTTGAAAAACACATTTAATTGAATTACCTTCAGTGGTTTGCCCGTCTGAACGCCGGTCCTCTGAGATAGCCCGCCTGGGTTCTGCCTTCTCACGGCGTCGACCAAAAAGCTTTGCCGCATCAAAAGACCTTTGGCTATTCAAATATTTGGCTTTGCTTCGACAAAACTTGCAACGACCGGGCTTCTTGTCTGGCTGGCTGGTTAATTCCGAATAATAACCGCAGAAACAACGCCGAGGTTCCAATCCCGACGACGTAGTGCATGAAGATGATGTGGATGTTGGCTCTGAATCCACGGAGTTCTTATGTCTGGGTATGGCCCCTAGAAAGGCACGTGGTGGAGGAGGAACGGTCAATGTGACGGCTGAAGATTCGCCCTCATGTGCCGCTTCATTCTCCAGGGGTACTGATATTGCTCCCACCCTTGTTGAGAAGGTAGACGTCGAAGCAGAGTCGCTTGATTGAGGTCCAAGAAAGTGTTGAGATACCACATGGTCCTCTTGGGGGGGCTGGCTAGCCTCACTTCCTCGCGGGCTGGGAGTGCGGGTCCTTATCGCACTAGAGCGTAGTAGGGGGGTCCTCTTAGAGGGCGTTTCATTGGGACTGGGACTTCTGTTGAATGCGAGATTATTTCCATTGGATGTCTTGGAGGGAGATGACGACGATGCTGTTACTCTAGCGACGATAGCCGATGCCCATTTGGATATTGAGTTAGTGGAGGCTGTGAAACTGGGTCCTCCTCCACCCACACCTGTTGGTTGAGAACCCTGGGGATCACTGTCGGTGGCTTCTTCAATGTTACCCCCAAGGGAGGGTTTTGCCGCCATCGCAAAGATCAAGGCATGGTCAACATAACTTTCCGCCTAATGCAAGACGTGTTGGTCGATAGAAGATGTGTATATAGAGGAGCGGTTCAGGAGGACAGCGAACAAGGCGAGACTCTTCTCCCAGTTGTCTCTGATTCAAACCCCAGGGCCTCAAATCAACTTAGGGTGAAGACGTAGTGTAGTGCAACTTCCTACTATGAAAGAGGGGCCCAGTTCGAATCTCCTCCCCGATCTTTCTCAAGAATACTGTTAGACGCTAACCATAGCCACAGACAAAGAATCAAACTAATCCGAACACGGCACTGCCCATCAAAGATTGGATAAAGAGAGATAGCCGGGCGAGGCTCACTCCTTCGACCCTAACACCCACCAATCCAAAAGAAATCGAAGCTGCCTTCAGGGGTGATGAGTGATGACATAAGAGAAGCCATTCGCGGTCCTGGTGCGTCAATCATCGTTTAGGTGGAAAGTTGTCTACACTTGTTCAATGACGGATGAAGACAGAGAAATTCCCCTGCATCACGAAACCACTTCATATGAGACCTCTTCTTTCACTTGTTAAGAAGACAGCAATCCACGGGAAGATAGAGAATCGCTGGCGAGTCTTGAGCCTTCAAATGCTTACTAACAGAGTCATTGGCTTGTTTGCTTCATTCTAATTTTTTTTTCCTGCCTGGTAGTTGTATTCCTCCCACCCACGAAGGGTCGAAAAAGAAGAAATGGAGAAGAACAAAAAGAATAACGTAGACCCTGCGCAAGGACTCTGTTTGTCCTTGGGTGTCTCAGTGCGGCCTTGGAGAGGCTCTCACTCATAGCGCATCTCCCATCCAAACTCTGCTTGTTGGTGCGTGGGTTCTGTTCCGTTTGAGTCGTGCCTGTTTCTTCTTTGTTGTAGCTCGAGCTAGGAATTTCTTCTATTCTGGGAACCATTCACTGACTATCGTAACTGACAATTTCCAACCGAGAGGAAAGTCATTTCTTCCAGACTCTCCCTTTCCTCTGGTGGGGGATTATCTGAAGGCCGGCCTTGGACCTCTTCCGGGAGCGGAGACTGCGTGCGCTTGGCACGACCAGCGCGGAACTACCGGGATTGCATGGAGTGGAGGAAAGGCTGATTTTGCCAGCCCTAACTAAATACGTACAGGCGCTCTCCGTATACAGTAGTATATGTACATACATGCATGCAATTCATATTCACCCTCTTACATTTTACCCAGCAGGGGAAAACACAAAAAGGATGTTGATGCGGAATCATAAACCGCGTGGCATTCCCTGAACCATGGAACATTGCAATGAAAGTGTCTACTGAGGGTATTTCAACACGGAGTAACAAGTGTCATGATTGTATGCATATTACGTTACTTTTGTTGATACTTGAAAGGTGTATGCCAATTGGGGCTTTCAGGATCGGATTTGATACCAACCATTCCAATGTCCATATAGTAACATTTTAAAAATTAGAAAATGATACTGATTAATATTATCCAACATCGAGCAAAAACCTACTCGGGATGTGTTTGATATGTTATGCATCATGGTACAGATATAGCAAAATATTTTGGCCTTTTTTCCTTGCATGTGTTGGACCGAATACTTGTCATCAATGCAAGATAATCTCGTAGTTACAACATTGGAAAGCTCCACCGACATTTGGGCTTCATTGTGACCCAACATTGTCTTCATGAGATTGGGATCCAAGGTAAGGTTCTCCATTGTCTACTTAGTATGTTAGATACCGTATGAACATTACGTCAAGTCAGGTGTTCCGCAGGAATCCAGTATAGGGCCATTCCTTTTTATAATACAGTATAATCTCTTTTTAAGAATTGCGTTTATGTGAACAATTCTGATGTATGAATTATTTTTATTGAAACTGATTTTTTGCTTTACAAATTGCTTTGGTCATAAATACCAATCCAAGATAAAGAATCCGGATATACTGTGAAACTTATGTATGTATGCCATTAAGGTGGCTCCAAAACAAGCCTTTTGGGGAAAAATAGCGTGCTTTCCCCTCAAACAATGAAAAAAACAAAATGAGATGTTGAATATCCCTTGAAGATTGATGAAGAAAACTCCTTAAATAGTTAGGCATTTCAAGATCTTGAAACAATATTTTTTTCAAGGCAGTGAGACCAAACAACGAAAAAAAGTATTTATATGATAGATGACAAAATCCAGTATGCTTGAAGTTTTTATTTTCTTATTGCACTCTGTTTTACCTCTAGTATAGGAACAATCCGGATGTTAGAACCGTTTTTGTGATTTTTGGAAGTTCCTATATGCGGAATATACTGTAATTACTGCTCCGATTCTAAACCATGCAACAATTGGCCTGAATTATAAAACGCTTTTTCAACGCAATATTTTAAAAGTTGACAAAAAAATTGCATTTCTGAAGCATGCAAAAAAAGCTAAAAATAGTTCCTAATATCCGTTATATCTTAATCAAAATAAACATTTCACAACTATGACATCATAATTGTCAACCACAAGTTCAATTTATTTGATTTTGAAGTTGACTGGTTTGATGAGCTTTTTCAGTCAGTGGTTCATAGAGAAATGAACACTAATCTCTCCGGATCTTAATCCTATGGACTCTCATTTCAAATCAATTCTCAAGAGGATGTTAGAATATAAAACAAAGCGTTACGTTGAAGCCTTACGACAGGTGCTTAGGATGATCTTGATCCGGAAATGAGACGTATAGTCTGCCCCGAGTTGCACAGAAATTTGGCTCGTTATTCTGATCAGAGCAGGTTCAAATGAATGGCTATTTTTTCAAGATATCATCAGAATACTTCAATTTCGAGTTAAAATGGCAAGTGAAATCTTCTTGACTGCTGTACCGTACATCCGGATATCATCAGAATACTTCAATTTCGAGTTAAAATGGCAAGTGAAATCTTCTTGATACAGTAAAAATCGGATATAAGAGCAAATCGGATGTAAGAGCAGGATTGTGAATCCCCGAATCAAATTATATAGTAAAGTAGCATCGGATATAAGAGCAGAATTGAAGGCAGCAAAATATTTTTTTATTTCCCGCGCTCCACAATGAAGTTTTCGATGGAAACTGGTTAAGTAAGCCATTTTAAAAAAGCAAGTTTTCATCCGCTTTCTCATAAAGACAAACATACATAATGGCTTCTGCCAAGAGAAACACATTTTCCATCAAGGATAGGCAAAAGCTCCTTGCCGATTTTGACAAGCTGTCTAAGATGAGCCTGACCGACGCTGCCCCAAAGTTAGGAGTCAAACGTGCTTCCTTTGGAAAACTCTTGGTTTTTTTTCAAACTTCATAGCCATGTGACAAATTAACTACGTATTTGGTGCATAAACATACAGCCAACACACTCCCCTCCTCGCTTTTTATTCAATTTTTCTTTTCGATTCTTATGGTTGCATTTTGTTTGGACCGTAAAACTACATCAAATTATAGATTAAAAATATGTTTTCCGTCATCAGTTTTGCCTCTGGAGCCGCGGAACTGGAGCATCGGATGTAAGAGCACATCGGATATAAGAGCAGAAATTCACGGCCCAAAAGTTGCTCTTGTATCCGATTTTTATTGTAGTTGTAAATCAAGGAAGCTGTGGCTTGCTTTTAGTGATCAAGAATACATGGCAGGCTCTGCAATATACAACTATGGTTTTGAATCTCGCTTTTGATCCACCAAAGCGGGGTGCACATCAAATGAAGGAAAGGGTTTTTTACATTGACCAGGGAGCATAAGCATTTACATCATTAAGCCCTAAGGTATGAAAAAAAAATACAAAATTGTCGAGCTTAACTTTGCATTGCTTCGAGTCACAAGCGCCTCTTTTAGCTACTACGTACAGTGCAGCAGTTGCCAAATCATTTAGACGCCGAATTCCAAAGTTTTATCTCGTAACTAGAACAAAAACAGTGCGTTATATGCTCGAAGTCAGCAATCAAAAAGTCAACTCCCTGGAATTGTGTGATCTTGTATTGTCGTGCACTAATATAGTAGTAGAGTATAGCCAGTAGTGCTTGGACGAGTCCAGACTCGAGTCCGAGGGCACTCGAGCCTTTTATTCGATTTTGGAGAAATGGGCCGGAATTGAGTCTTTTTGAAAGGACTCTCAGCCGGATTCGTCAAGAAATATTATGCATTTTTTCCTAGAATTTCTCAAGACGAATCTTTTTGCTAGAGTTAACTGACTGTAGAAAAAGACTCGAGTCCAGACTCGGCGAGTCCGGTAAAAAGTTAAAAAATCAGAGGACTCGCCCCAGCACTAATAACTGCTGCATCTGGCTGAGTTTGCCCATTTGTTGAACATTAGTTCACTTAGTCAAGCTCTTAGGATACTCCTGGTTTTCATGATGGACAGAAGAATTTTTCAAAATGGAAATGAAACGTGACGACACACCAGCTTTTGATGTCATAAATGCCTACATTATTCTCCCTGAGGTATCTTTTTGTTCTTCTCCTATTTAGTGGAGAAAACCCGTCACCGTTTGACTTTTTCTAAGAACTCCCTGATCCTCCACCTCGCTCAACTATGACGTCAAGAATAAGATAGTGATGGATGCTTTCCAGGGTCGAAAGAAACAAGAGCGCCTTCACCTTCATTCTTGATGCATGGCCCTGGTTTCTGTGCGTGAGATGGTACCGTACGGTCAGATTGTACAACACATTGTACAACAGAAGTGGCATTCTCTCTTTCACGAGTGAGCATCTCTCGTTCTCGACTGGATTCATATTTTCCCTAGATCAAATCCGTCAAAGCAGGATGCATGATGTAGTACACATACCTAGGAGGCATGTGTTCAGTCCAATCGAAAAACTGTGGAATTCAACAACATTGACCCACACCTTCGTTGGTTCATAGGGAGGTGCCATAATCAATCAATTCCACGCGGCAGTTTCGTCGCGTTGGATTTTGGGTCCAAGATTGAGTCATCCAGGTAGATTGATGTCTAGAGGCTCGACCTGTGGTTTTGAAGGAGTTGATTCAAATTTGGGGAGATAAAATGTACCGTCACTTGTCGACAAGCTAGTTAAGCGTGTTATGACCAGAAGTATCAAATTTCAAAAGTTCGCACACATGGGTGAGTGAACCTGCTATGGTAGTTCATGATTGCCCATGGTTCTGTCAATACCGGTGAGTTTTCAACAGGCCAAGACTGTTACTATACTATTAGAAGCTAATATGGCAGACTTTGGAACTAACTCGCAAACCTATCGTCTATTAAAAAACAACGACAGTAATGACAACAACAACAGCAACAACCGTTGCTGTGTGTGCACAAAATATCTCATTAGGAGGAATGATGAATGAAATGACAAGCAGGAACCCATTGGTATGAAATACTTGGTCGGTATTGTACTACTACCAAAGTCCTCTTTGCCATTGAGAAGTTCTATGTAAAGCTAGCACAATGATAGCATTAGTGTCTAGAACAGCTGCTTTTGGTAAAGAAGTGTCGTGATAAACTCTCTGGCAAGGTAGGCGATAGATTCTTACTTTTCATAAATCACAAATGCAAATTTCATCATTCTCACTCCGAGCGTGTACCTAAGATGGTGGTGCCTCCTGCCATGGATCGATCGAAATGTACGTACCGTACGAAATACACGTACAGTACGTATATGGATGAATCGACTGATAGACGCATGGATAGATGGATGGATGGATGGATGGACAACCAATGGAGATCCGCCCAATCACATGAATGCAACTTTAGGTTTGAAGTTCTTCAGGAGACTTACTGCGTGCAGGTAGAAGTTAAGACGAGGTACTAGCTACCGGAAAGTACATGGGTACGTACGTATGAGTAGTAGAGTGCACGGCAATTGAATAATGTTTAGTATTGCAACCAGAGATTCCAAGTGACTTTGACAATAACAACTAAGAAGAAGAAGGTGATGATGATGATGATGATGATGAAGATGATGAAGACGAGCAATCCAGTGAGACGCCATTCAAATGAGAACCCACATTACTGTACTCAACTGATGAATGTGGGTGCTGCACTACCACAATTGAAATGGCAAATTACCAAACTGGAAAAAAGATCCAGTCACGTCCATTGCCAAACCGAATGAAAACGTAATGCCTCGTTAAATGGCCAACGAGCTTGGCGATCTCCATACCGTATGACTTGTTTGATGTGAGGATTGGGTGACCAATCTCACTATCTAAATCAGTGCGCATAAAAAACATTTCATAAGTTCATTCTTTTTCTTTTAAACGCCACACTTTGCCTAAGAGAGGTTTAAAGTATTATCTAATGGTTTGCGTCGACTTCATTTGTCAAAGGAGAAGCATCTTCTTGACATGTTTGTTCCGAAATCGATACCCCTCGAAACCAGAAAATCGAGTGGAGCATTGACGATCATTCCTGTTTTGGGGATTTGTAAATAATGTTACAAGTTTACAAGCAGTTTTAGAATTACAACTTCGAGGCTTTGCAGGCTTGCAGGTTTGCAGTGCGATGAAATTTACTCAGCCTTAAGTAAGAATATTTTTTTGAAATACTTATCTGAGCGGATTTTATGCTCAATCTAGGGCCGTTCGATGTAACCAAGTTCCGTAACTTGAAGTTCATGCATTCTCCCCTTAGCTGAAGGTTCTTTATTACTGGTCACTTGGCAACTTCCATTCATACCATCCGTAAAAAGGATTCATAGCACTTGACATTCACTTATTCAAGTTTAACCGTCGCCAACGACGTGAAGTGACACCTGAGTGATCGTACCATGATGCCTGCGTAACATTGAATAACAACTTTTGACACAAAATCCTAAGAAACGTGCTTATCGCCAAGCCATCGGTTCATCAACGTTCACATGATCCTATGTCGAAACAACCGTTGATTGTCAGCTCCTTTTAAAAATTGGGTATTGCCTACTCAGAACATAGTTGTTCAGGCCAGTGTACGAATGATAGAAGATGCCTCATTGATGCTAGCTAGCACCTGACAAATGACCAATTGATCGGTAGATAATGATTCCTAATGGAATACGTAATTAAAGCCTCTGTCTGATAAGTACAGTCAGTAGGTGTGGGTCCTATGAATATCGTAATGTTGGCTTCCAGGCAATCTCTGATCTAATCCAACGAGCGTCATACCCATAGCACCCATAGGGTGAGATCGTGGACGTATTGTCAAAAGAACATGCAGACACACACACACTCATTTCATAATTGTTAACTACAATGGCGTCATAAAGCACCCCGATCTGATGTGTACGTCCGTCCACAATCGTCTTAATGGAAAATGTTATCAACAGGCGTCTCAAACGCCCACAACGTACGAGAGACCGACAAATCGACAAATCGACAAATCGAGTGAAAAGGTTACTTGGTTAGCTGGAAGGGAGGGAGGCAGATTATGGTTAACCGCAGATCTCCCGTTTTCCATCACCTAGATGTTCTCACATGCGGCATCACTGCGATTTCGAGGGGACTCCAACAAATGTAGTACTTCAACGAACACAATATTCAGGACAATGAATCAATCTCAGTGGCCTACCGGGACACAAGATTGAATTTTTAAATGTCCCGAGAATTGTCAACCGCTCCAGGGCATTGCTAATCAATATTTCGCTCGGCTAAGACCGTAAAAAAACAAGGGGAGGGGATCTGCTCTCCGCTGTTCAAGTGGATCGTGACTGTAATGAGTAATGAAAGGCTTCTCGACCACATTCTAAACCCTTCAAATCGACCTGAAGTTTGAGCGCCCACTCTTGTTCATCACCTTAACCTCTGACATTGGCAACTCTTCTAAATCACGGCCCCTTCCTTGCTGCCCAGAAACAGAAAAAAAATACCTCTCTATGGCCAACCAGCCCTGTTTATGTGCCTATGTATGTCCGTGTGTGTCCCTCTTTTTTTCGAAATGCATACTCTTCTGATAGAATTGATCTGAGCCTGACCGGAATACTGTACAGTACTCTCGGCTCTCTGACTTACTGATTGACTGACTGGATGGATGCTACGCTGCTCCAACCCATGACAGACCATTCCTAAGGACGACACCAGGAATACGTACATCAGGGCCACGAAGGCAGCCCGATGTTCAGTCATGAGGTGCTTGGCATTGCGGTGCTAGAAGAATCAAGACGACGACGTACTCTCCATTGGTTGCCCCGATCGTACGATTGGGGGAATCCAATCCCAAACCAAGTTGTTGGCTCGAATTGGCCGGCGACTGACTTCCAACCACTTTGGAAGTGAAGAAGATTCGAGGAAGACCTGAGGAATGTGCTCCATTCGTCTGCGGTCCTGAAAGCCACGCTGCGCCACCCGTGGTTTACATGATGTTAATAATCACACTTGATGACCCGATGCCAGTTGATGAGCAAGATAAAGAGGGAATAACTTCCAATACAATCACTACAATAGCTCAACAACATTTCGGGCTAATACAGAATTACACATGTCCACCTGTGGTGTATTTACTATTTGCACACTCAGATTTTGAGAGCATTTGATGATGTTAAGGGGGGGAGGTTATAGAGCTTTTTCAGCCATGAGACGAGTTCATTTATTTTAGCCCAGTCCTCTTGTCAGTTAGCTGGTTTGGGTTGTTACTTTGGGTATTGGAATTTTGGAATGCTGTTCTGGCTGAGCGCCTTTGTTTAACCCAAACACGATTTGGATGACCTCTGCCAGTTCCATCATCTTACATAGTCAATATCTCAGAGTTAGCTAGCTAGATAGCTCGATAGTCAGTCGTCTTACTGTCCGTTGCTCACCATTAATTGATCGTTATGGCGCCAGAGATCCCAGTGCAACATGGCTGTGCAACACACATGTTGCGACACCCATTATCAAGGAAGAGAGGTAAAAATTTAATTTGCGGCATTTTTGATACCTCCTTCGAGGTGGCATGAGCATCGCATATCTTCGATCATAGAACGGGATCTGCTGTGAATGTGCGTTAGAACCATGCTGATCTTGGGCTGTCTTTTTTTGTTTTGTAAACCAAACTTGTAAGCGACACTCATCATGTTGGTTGGTGTGTCACTTTGAAAACAATTGAACCTCCTACGCCGCTCCCTGTTGGTGTGATTTTTGGTGAATGATCTGCAGGTAAATATACACTTACAAATATGTATCAAACAGGATGATGATGATGATGATGATAATGATGATGATTTAGCCCTATCCGTCCATCTTTTGGAGCGAATCACCATTTGGAAACGGAGATGGTAACCCATGATTGCCCCCCCCCCCCCGTGTAAGTCCAATAGGACAAAGTTGGGCTTCTTCAAGTTATGAAGAAAAAAAAAATTCCAATTTGATGTAGTCCATTTATTTGGCTGTTGGTAGGTCCGTCCGCACTGGTGTCAGTATTATCACCTACAATAATTATCCTCCGAAGGAATGTCCTTGTTTCCTAACGGTAAATGTATTGTTCCAAGTCTGAGTCTAAAGTTTACGAAGGGCTTTAAAAAGGTGAAGTTTGTATGAGGTAGCTACGAGTATTTCATATTGAATAATAATGATTCAAAACTGACGAGTCAACTCACTCTCTTGCTCAATTTTTGCCCTGTCCCAACCCTGCAAAAATACACCTCAATAGAATCGCAGAATGTACCGGAAATAATTGTTGAAAGCCAAGTGAAGCTTCGTGCCCTGACGATTTTGGCCGAATCTTTGGATTATTTGGAAAGATGGGTTTCTATTATTCCCACATAAAAAGTAAGAGGAGGAAAAGCTAAATGTTATTCATTTGAGTAATATGTTGTGAAGTGTGAGCTCTGGGAGGATAGATAATAGGTAGCAACACAACAAGAAAGCATGACTAATTGTTTTGGGAAGCTGCGATCAAATCAAACATTGAGGGTTTTCCCAAGACATTACATGATATTACTTTCTAGGATTGATCGTGAATCGAGGATGTTTGGGGTGCTCGGCCCGTTGATTAACTTGGTGAATAATACAAAAAACAGTCTTAGATCTTTCAATTGATGTCGAATAGATATCCAACTTGCGAGTCTGGTGATGAATTAGAGTATCTATTATGGTGGGTGAGTGGTGCTCGTTCATGTCCATATTGATTCCGTTGCATCCTCATTTACACCACGCACTGGATGCAGTAGTAGTTGCGACCAAGCCAGTTGGTGAACAAGCTCACAATGAAAGGCTGGCCAGAATCCTCCCCAATAATCATCATCCAAAACAACAACAACAACAATAATAATAATGATAACAACAGCCACAACAATATTTGTGATGGATGGTTCGAACTTTGGTTACCCTCGCTCTTACAGTATTTTTCCATTCTCGGTGACCTATCCTATCACTAGAGACGAGATATTATACTCTCATATTGGAGAAGCCCGTCGTATGCGAGTTCGTTCAACCACTGTCCTCTTTTACTCCCCTGTTCATTCCGAAACTTTACCCGTACACATAAATGTTAATCTGACGAGGTACAATGTTTGTAACTGCACTCAAGCACATTTAATACCAGCAACAAGGTGATGATGATGATGATGATGATGACGAAGAAGAAGAAGAAGAAGAAGATGATGGTGGTATTGATCACGCGGATGTGGATCGCTCGAAAACTGTTCATTCTCTGGTTTTGGGTGTCCGATGTGTACGTATGTAGTAGGTGTGGAGAGCCTCATGCCGATTCGGCACAACAGACCTCAATTAATTTCCATTCATTCCAATGATACCTTTGTAGCTGAAACGGATCTGGTGGAGGTGGCGGACGGAGAGAGACATGGAGCTCCGTTTCATTCCTGATGGATGATATCGACGTCAGTTGATCAAGGACCTGCATCAAATAACACGAACAACAAATGAACTCCCCATAATCTGATTGTGATGCTCGAATAGAACGATTCCAAACAGGCTGAGGGCCAAATTGGGCCAAGATTCTCAAGTGCGTATAAATGAGGATGAAATTGGATAAAAATTCATCCATCCATCCATCCATCTATCGATGAAGGCGATCAGGGTTTTAATCCTCCCGATTGTGGACCCCCTTATTCTTTAGGGTCAACCAGATAATGAAGAGATCGTTCGATGATGCATCCTTGTCATTGCATAATCAATCCAACATTTTTGATACTTGTGACGGAATGATCTTGTTGTAACGACCCTTGGCTTTTAAAGTATAATGAATGGTCACTCATTTGTCTTGAGTAACCTCTTCAACCCCTTGTCGCACGCTTTGTCTCGGTGGTCTCTTCAGGACCCACTATTAAGATACCGTATGGCCGTTGAGTATGTATGCAAGCCAAGTTCATTCTCGACCAATGCCAGATCCCTTTATTTATGGGTCATGTCCCTCTCGAATCTGGTTCTCTTGTCACTAAAGTGCAGCTCATCTTCTTCATCTTCTTCTTCAAACCTCCCTGCCAAGGCCAAATGGGATTTTGAATGTTGTTGGCCCTAAATCAGCGAACCTTTGTTCTCTTCGAACTTCCAAACATGACACCAGAATGAGTGTGACCCTCGTTTTCCAAGCCGAACGAACGACCGACTTCAGAGCTAAGAACTGCATGTAGCTCTCCGTATTCCCGGAGCACTCGCACAAACCATCATTTGATTGTCATTTTAGCCAGTATGGGGTGTTAATCTATACCAAACCCCCGGGGATCATAACTATAAGTCTTATTTCACAATAGTGGCAAATACCTCTTGGTGGCACCCACCAAGATATATCCTTGGAAAGTTGATGCTACACGATTATTTTATTGACCAATTTTCTGTGAGACTGGACCATTGAGTGTTGGCCATGATTTTAGTCACCCAGGAACAAGATCGGGGATGAGAGGAAGACATTTTAGGCCAGATTGTTGGGACAAGGAATCCTCAAAAACCATATGATGTATAAAGCAAAATCCGGACGCTCAATAGGACAAGTTCGCCGAAGAGCCAAAACCCAACTTGTCAGTAGAGGGAGACTCGAATTTCTGGAGAGCTTTTTCAATAGTTTTTGCCTTCCCGAAACGGCTCTCTCTGGTTCTCCACATGCTAATGCTACACCTAGTTCGAGAGTACGATTGGAGCTTTATATATTAGTGCACACTAACGCACTGAATCTGTTTTGATGTATTGAAGATGAATGCAGTAGGGCAACAACCAAGACGACAGGTTCCAAAATTGGCTTTTTGAATCTCTCCACTTGTTGATGACCCAAGTAGTTGTGACCAACGTGGTCGGGCACATTTTTCTTGTACATCTAAGTCGGCAGGCGGGTGTCTTTTGAGCAAGATTTATTTTCGCCCACTATGACACCGCTGGAACAAAGCCATCATCGTCCCAAGGATTATTTTGCCCAACGCAATCGTTGTCTGTTGAAAATTCGAGCTATGTCACTGCCATAACCTCAAGTGATGAATAGTAAAGTGGTATTTAGGTACAGTAAGTCTCATCGAAGAGTGCACATACTACGTACAGCGTAGTCAACGTGATGTTGTAGTAGACAAACACTTCATGTTACATAATGAGTAAATTGTTGTGCTGTTGTTTTTCCGTACAAACCAATTTATGACCAAACGAAGTCTGCCATAAATTCATTTGCGTTTGATCATTTGTACTGTACTTATTGTGTGGCAAAAGGATCTTCTTCTTCTTCAGGTTAGCGCTACTCACACCTGCTCGAGCTTCCACAGGAATCCATCCAGCCAGTCATCTACCTTCTCACTCACTTCTCACTCACCGAGAGTCGGATATGGCCGTTCAGATTACTACTATATTCGGGGAGTTAAAGCTTAGGATATGTGCAGTCTAACAAACTTGGGCAATTACATGGTAAAGTCATGCGAGAAAGGCCCTCTTTACTCCTGATCATTGGCCAGTCTTTCTTAATGGGCTCTGAATGATTGGAATCCATTAGATCTGATATCTTTCGATCATAAAAAGTGTTTGTGCAGACAATCAAACTAAAATTATCAATCGTAGCCAAGCTTGGGAGAAAAATACCATCCTCCATCCAATATTTAATGTATCGTCATTAGTTTGGATCGTTAGCTTAGAGATTGGATTTTGCTCTTTAAAGTGTTGGCAGCTAATGAAGTGTTTGATCCAGACAAAACCTACCTGCCTTTATAACACTCAGAACCAAGCATGCTATAATATAATATAATATAATTATAATATAATATAATGTAATATAGCCAGACGCATTCAAGTATGTGAAAGAAACTCCTTTTGGGACTAACCAGTGGGCAATGGACTCTTGAAGTCCAAGTTGATCAATTTTGGTTGTCGTAATTGCGTGTTGAGGCGAAGGCGAAAGGGGGGGGAGGAGGGGATGAGGGGAACTCTCTCATGCCTAACACGGGGCCTACGTACATCGAGTCTACGATAGATTGCGGTGAAGAAAGGAATGTCTTGAAAATTACCACCAGGTGCATGAGAGCCGGGGGTACGTAGTAAACATTGTATTGAACGGTAAGACAGTCTGGTGATCATGCACCTCAGACGACGAATCAGACTCTACGACCAGTCCACCAACTATTACACACCATGGTGGACAGGCGTATTAGCAACTCCTTGGGAAGAACGAGAACATGGTTACCCAACCACTTGGTGGTTGATGAATAGTCGAACCACAGTTTTCGTTCGTCAAGAGCCATTTCCGGCCGGCCAAGTCAATTAGGCCGTGCAGTTGTCGGAAAGTCATGAGGAGAGATATGAATTTCGGAGTATTTTAGCCCAATTGGTGCCAATTTTCAGGTCCGTGATTTTTTACCCAGGTCCCAAAATCATCATGGGCCCTAAGGGTAATTCAAATTATGGCGCAACTTTATTATTGCACATTGCCATGGTGTGCCACTGTCTCCTTCAAGTAGAGTCAAGAGAACCCCTGGCATCGGCTTGAGTGAGTCTTAAACAAAGAATTGGTCCGGACATTTCACATTCCACTCTGTCACATATCAGTCAGTAGCAATTTTTAAATCATGGGAATCAATCATCACATCCTCGCGGTACATCACATTGGCTCTCATTATTAGATTAGTATCTAGCGGCTGAACTTTGATTGGATTTAAACACGATTGCACGCGAGTAAATCGGCTATCGACGCTAAGGTACATTCTCATTAGAGCTCATTCTGAAGACGCTCTTGGGTCAGGGTATAAATCACGTGGCGTTTTTTTGTTAAAAAAGATAATGGCTCTCTGGAGCCTCGCCAGAAGGTTCGTTGAATCGTCTGTGGTCAACTTACTCGTATTTGGTCATATTCATTGTTTGCCAGAGAATCTATTTGGTTCCATCAATGGCCAGACTGTACACTATGTACGAGTACGTCGTAGCACTGTAGTTACTCGGAAAAGAGCAACGGGGAACAGAGCGAGAGAGAGAGAGAGAGAGAGAGAGAGATGGATGGAAATAGAGGGGGAGTTAGTCAGTGACAATAACGCCGGGGGCCCTCAGGTCGTAAAAATCTAAGAAAGAAACATAAAACTANCTGTGGTCAACTTACTCGTATTTGGTCATATTCATTGTTTGCCAGAGAATCTATTTGGTTCCATCAATGGCCAGACTGTACACTTTGTACGAGTACGTCGTAGCACTGTAGTTACTCGGAAAAGAGCAACGGGGAACAGAGCGAGAGAGAAAGAGAGAGATGGATGGAAATAGAGGGGGAGTTAGTCAGTGACAATAACGCCGGGGGCCCTCAGGTCGTAAAAATCTAAGAAAGAAACATAAAACTAAATCAAGCATGTCACAAAGACATTCTCGTTCGTCCATCTTTGATCCCCTTTGGACACAATCTTCTTCGTGTCTCCGCTTCAATTAAATGGTTTAAGTTAGCCAGTTCTACTGGGCAGCTACTTATTTGACCGCAGAGTTCAAGGACCAACAAGGACGCGATGCTCTCCATCCAGTTCACTGACCAACCAACCCCTGAATGTATCACTTCTACAGAACTCCCCAATGGACAATCCGATCACGACCCCTGGCCAGTGTTGAAGTCTCCTCTTCCTTTCTTCCTCAGCTTCTTCTTTCTACCTTTTCGTCTTGGTCTTGTTCCTCGCCGGGTTTTCCTGGTTATTCGCCCAAAAGCGATTACCTCTCCTCAAGGTCGTTTCGGAAGAAGAGACGGAGAGACGGAGAGACAGAGAAGAAGAGGACCAAGACGAACCAGACGATGAAGCTCCTCTCCGTTGTACATACTAGCTGTCGTTCTCAGGCATTTGTCGCGGTGGATCGGGTTCAAGCCGACCAAGGGAAGGAAGGCAACGAAAACGACGAAGAAGAAGGTCCATCTATTCACCTGCTTCAAAGCCACCCCAACGTCGGTCCAGAGGGAGAAATACCTCGTTCAGGGCTGTGCTCAGATGAAACCTGGCAGGCTTGAGAGATGGTTGTTCGACTTACTTCAGCACTTCAGCTTGGACTTACATACGTATGTACACTTCTTCTCAGACGTGTATTGGAATCGGTGTTTCACGGTACTGCATATTTAAGAAGCATGAGCAAAAAATATGAAACCACCCTTTGGGGTTGACTTGATCTATAGGCTCAGATGTAGTAAATTTAAGGGGGATGCAGCTAAGGGGTTATCTGATAAATCGCCTTTTGAAATCGAATCCGACCTGAGAATGTAATCCAAAACAGATTTGGTGTGGAATTCGGCTATTTGGAGAGGACTGGCGCAACCCATAAATCTGGACAGCCTGCGAAGGGCTTCATTGTCGAGTTTTGATTCTAAAATGAGCTTTGTTAGCAGCAATGATAATGAAGTGTCCAACAAGAAATTATTCTGTAATGTCCAGGCCACGAGTCCTGAATTTGTTTGCTTTGATGTTTAAAATACCTCAGATTTTTAAGACTTTGCATAGTCAATGGGTCCTTGTGGTCGACTTTAATCTCCGACTACAAGGGAGTGTTTGCTCTTAATCCTCAAATTGAGTAGCGAGTCTTGAGTCATTGGAGAGTTTCAGACTGCTTGCCGTTATCTCGAAGTCACTGAATCTTTCGTATGTTCAATTAGTGCTTTGAAAATCAACATCTATCACAAACTATTTGGCAAACATGGATCAATTAAAAGATCTTCCGTGGGTCAACAACGTGATCATGATCATTGCATATCTCTTCCTCCTCCTCACCATCATTATGATCATCATCATCCGTCGCAACTTCGTGATCTTCTGTCTATCCTGCCTCTGCCTATTCCTGAATTTACCGGTATGGCCGAAGTCAAGGCAGAGGAGCAGAAGTGTTCATTTGTTTGTTACTTTGCTGAAGCAAAATAGATATTCAAAAACATCGGAGTGGGTCGTGATTGCAAATCTTCATTGGGGTCTTTTGTCAGAACAATTGTAGCTGGGAAAGGAAAATCGTGGGGATGATTTGACGGCAGTCTTTAACGAACACCCAATCGTCTTCCCTTAATATCTACTCAAGAAATTCATCTTGTAAAGAATGTCCACCTATTTCAATACAATGCTGCCTGATTTGTTTGAACTGAGATGTGCATTATGGTGTTAGTAAAAGAAAATCACACTTCAACGAAAAATAACGTACAAAAAAAAAGTATTAGCAACGGATATTGAACTAAAAGATAGTTAATCTGATACAACATCGCTTCTCCTTTTGGCCTTGAGTGCGACCTTCAATTTCTGGACTGTGGGGGTCACACCGGCAAGGTGACCTCCAACTCGGATCTCATCTTCGGAGATGGAACTCCGTTATAGTATGCCCTTTTTTAAAGGATACCTTCAATCACTTGCCTGAGCTACACTTTCAGGCCCTTGGGGTTGGGATGTGGATGTGAAGGCAGCCATTGCTCCGTGTCTGTTTTCATTGGCAACCAATTTGTGGGTTAGCCTGCTACTTGGTATGCAAATCCCGGCCAAACATTGACGATTAACGTGTTGGTTGCAATGGACTTGAATGGACTGGTCTCATATTTTGTTTCCCTCTCACAAAAGCCAACTGAATGTATAGACCAGGTACTTGCACTCACTCAACGAGAATGAAATGAGTAGAGTCTACATAGAACATGTCCGATTATCGAATGGGCGAGACGGCGAAGTTCAGTTCAGATTCTTTCGACGGTGGTATACAATATGTGTGCACGATATGTATGCACTCAAATTCGAACATAACTGGATAACTGGCTGGCCAAAAACATGATAAGCGTATATTTAATGGTAAATAACGAAGCGTAGCAATAGTGATGACAATCATCAAAGAAGTTGAAGGCGATATCAACAACGGCAACAAGTGAAAGAGAGGATAATGGCCAGTGGTGAAGAAGAAGACAAAGAGAGAGAGAAAGACTGGAAAAAGACGAGGAAGAGGAGGGGGAGGAGGAGGTGGAGGGGGCGGGGAACAAGTCAGAACATGACGAATGTGTCAAGACAGATTTTCAGTGTTTTTCAATCCCGGTGTTTTAAATGGTGCACCCCTCTGTCATATTACCAATTCGAATCTAAGGCTATTGTTAACTGAATGCTAAATGTAGGAAAACATATAGAAAACCCATGACCAATGGTTTACGTATATACATAGGTGCTTGTTAATTCAGTACGGTCTTGTGACATGGCCTCACACTGGCCAATTCTTGCATTGGTTTCGGAAAAAGTCATCAACCTCCAAATACAGGAATGTATATAAAACTGAGTGGCATTAATGTTCTTCTTTTTTTGCCTTGCCAATTGTGTGTACAAAGTGACTGACGCACTTGAATCATCTTGTAAAATGTTTTACCAATCTTGAGCTTTAAATGCTATATAACATCATTTAGCCCCCCATTAAGGTGTTGTTTAAAATATGCCTTTCAGATATAACAAAGACACTTAGTCATGCATTCACAAGAATTCCAAAGGAAATGCTTCCAACAATCAAAATTGCGGATTTGGGCATTTCCCGAGGACTTCGTAGATTTGCGATTGTTCCAGTTTTTTAACACGCTTGCAGTAATGTAAGTTTTTTTTAACCGAGCTAGAATGACATAAACCAATGAAATCAGTGATGTTCCTTCTGATTCGGCGAGCCAGAAAAATTACAAGATGTGTATTTCACTGAAAAAACTTGAGAAGGCCTACCATGCCTCACATTCATGCTTCTAAGAGAATGTCCATATGAAATTAATTGTGAGAACGGTGATAAAGTTTAGGGAAATGCATTTTAAGGATCGAGTTTGAGAAACACTCGGTCGAATCCAAAAGATATTAAGACGTTCAGCTTTAGATTTATACGTTTCTCAGACATATCTCAATTTGTCTAATTTCCGGAAGTGTTTTTCAGCACTCAAAAAGAAAATATTATACTGAATAAAAAGTATTTATGGTTAAGGCGAGGACAATTTAAAACGTGCAGTTGAGGGGGCGTTTTTTTCAAGCCCCCTTGAGTACACATTTGGATGTTACATATATCTAAACAATCAAAACTGACAAAACCAAAGCTAAGAAAATCGTTTCATTCAAAGAGGCAGCCAGAATGTCAAACGTTCCTTATAGAACTTGCACGGGCAGCTCAAATCAGCTTTTAAGGTGTCAAGCTACTATTGAGTTCATTCAGACGTTGCAAATTGCGTTAGGCAATATTTGAATATTTGAAGTAATTTGTGTGAACAATGGGGGCACAAATTCTGATGACCTCATAGGCCACCCTATGGATTACTCAATCGTTTCTACTAACCAATTTACCCTTCAAATTCAATTGTTTGGCCAAGCGAGTTTCCGATCCAGTTCTCAATTCAGTTTGCCCAATATCTACTTCCGATTCACTTTTAGTATCCTCTTTAACCACAACGTCCTCTGATGTCCCAAATAGATTTTGATAGCGAGCGATGGTAGGTGTGCAAAAAACGAAGTGGTTTTGGGTCCGCAATATATCGAGGAATGAAACAAAAAACAAGAACCTCAGCCTGAGTATCGCGGAAGTTACCTGGTGTCCTGAGAAGCCGCCAACCGGGATTTGACACCCTGTCATAAGGACCAACACATTTGATGAAGTTACTTACCATGTA
Source organism: Tigriopus californicus (assembly GCF_007210705.1). Classification (NCBI taxonomy): domain Eukaryota; kingdom Metazoa; phylum Arthropoda; class Copepoda; order Harpacticoida; family Harpacticidae; genus Tigriopus; species Tigriopus californicus. Next base: position 9,504,601 of record NC_081440.1, on the reverse strand, counting down.
CATCTTCATGCCGACATACTGTATGGATTGTAACGTACGACGAAGACACCAAGTTTTGAATATCATATATGGAGCCATCCGAATTGGGCTGGTCGTGGTCGTGCGATACTAATATTTCTACTATTGATGGTCTAAACAACTAAACTGTATTAATAGATGAGATGTCGTTACTCATATGGCGTTCATAGATGAGTACCAATTGGCTCCTCTTAGAATAAGGAAATAAACAATCAGGCGATTTTTACTCAAGATGGGACTTGAGATTTCAACTCAAGGCACTCTATTCTTCTCAAACAGATGAAGTCCTGTCCATGTTGAAGTGTGTAATTCTGATTGGCTCAACAATCTCTTTTGAGAGCTATTGAAGCACCAGCATGAAGGTGGTTTTAGCTGAATCATTGTATCTGTGCATCTTCTTGTCTTCGTTGAAGAGAATCAGAGACTTGGCCTTTCCTTGGCATGAGGACCATTTTTATTCTCATTTTTGGGGAGAAGAAAATTATGCCTCTTTGCCCCCGTAACTAACGACATCCACGATAATACGAGTTATTCTATACGCCCGCATAATACGTACAGTACACCGGATTGCCTGGTTTTTGTGCCGTCTTAAAGTTCAAGAGGCATCGTTCGATGTGTCTTTAAAAGACCGTATCGTGTTTGCCATAGTTAATTATAAACTCGAAAAAAAAATCGTTCTTTTTGTTCATATGTGTGTGCAATATTCAAGGAGACGGCTTTCTTGAAACGTCTTGGTTGACCTTTGAGCGAAACAAGTCGAGCTTTCATTTTTTCAACTTCATTCTCTTAATGGTTTTGGTGTCCGTCCCCATCATTACCAATATTCGTTTTCCATCGATTACTCACCATTTACTCATTTACGAGCTTGCTTTTGTGTCTCCAGTTTTGATGGTATGTATGTAAGTTCAAGAGACAATAAATAGTAGCAAGCGCATTTGTGAGCCGGCATTAAACCGGATTTGAATCTTTTTTTTCAAGTTTGCTTTTTGTAGATTTTTTTTGCTCTCTTCTTGAAACCTATCACGATCAGGTATTGCACTGGCAGATTTTGATCGTCGATTTCGCTGAAGAGAGGAGTCAAAAAAGGTATTCTCTTTGGAGAACTTGATCGTCATCAATGAGTAAGCTCATCTTCATTCATCGAGATAGAAGCATCACTAATGCATCCACCCGCACTCCACTCCAGTACCAATCCGTCCTCCAATTCTAAGAAGATATTTTTCGCTTCACCTGAATTTCAGAATGATGAGTGTACTACATACAACATACCGTACATCCGTACCCAGATATACGACTTGCATCGACGAATTCTAACTGAAATGAATGGCTATTTGTGGTCCTGATTGATGACAAATAACCAGAACAAGCCAGTGACCTCAAATGGCTGAAGATGAGGATTCTAGAATGATCTGGGGTATATTCACACATACGAAAGTACATGGTCCTTAGTACATCAAAATAAGCCCAACTCGTTCCCTATCCAAATGGTCGTGGTGGTGTTGAGTCACGAAATCTACGTCCCACATCCAATTCAAATTCAGACCAGTTTAGTTGAAAGCTCCTAGTCCGCCGAGATAGGTACATTACTTGGAATCTATGAATCTGCCTAGGTGATTGTGTTTGGCCAAGTTCTAATGAATAGACCCCGTAGACCTCCTCGTCAAATGACCCAAGTTTCAGCTGGCTAGCGCGGAGTTGTCGATGAAAAACGGCGATTTCATGACGCAACTAAAAAGAACAGAAGTACTGTTGTTGGAGTAGACGCCGACGATGACGATGAGCCCAATGAGAACGACGATATAGTGATGAGGCTTCAACCAGGCACCTTTGATAACCATTTGCAGCGTAATGTATGAATATGCACTCTAAACCATAGTAGATGGTTGGCCGTTGACGATATCTTTGAGCGAACACCGCCGGTCTACGAACTCTCGTCAAGAATGTATTTTTGAGCGTACGGTGATCGAATGTACTACATACCTACTAGACGTACTAGACGTACCAACGTGCTGTTATGTGCCTGCTCGCTGAATGAGCACGATGGGTACAACCAACCCTTAGCCCGTAAGGAGAGCGAGAATACACGAAAAACATGGACATCACCACGATGAAAGGAATGCAAAACACGGCTTAAATTCCAGTCAGATTTGATCAATTCCTTGGCTTGATTTTGATCCAAAACTACAAGCTCATTAAAAGTGTGTCATCTACTAAGAAAACCTTTCTTATGAAAGGCTCAGTGGGTTTCAAACACATGAGCATTTAAAGTTATTAGAGGCAAATATTGTTTGACCAAAATTTGGTGAAGAAGACACCAGAAGCAAAACTAACTACACGTTCAAGTCCATGCACTTTGGACGGTAGGGAAGATGAAGCCGGCGAACCCGCACAAACACTGTACGTATGTTGTCAGTGGTTGGGTTCGTATGGTCGTCTCTTTGGTCACCTTGCGCTCCGAGTTTGAACCGGAGGGGGGGGATGCTTTGGTCCTTGGGGCCCTGGCAATGCTCGGAAGCAAATGAGAGACACCATGTCCAAGGAAGACTGATTTGATGACAATGATGATGACGATGATGAAACCGACCACATCGACCAGGTAAGATGCTTCCAAGAAGTGAATGTGCAAGTACGTGTACGCTTATAAGCCTATGTGTATGTATGAATGTTGTTGTTGTCATTTGTGACCATTTTGTTTGCCTTAAATCGCCAATTCACAACAGTATTGATCATAACGAGCCGCACCGCCATGATAGCACGGCATGCCCAAGCACGGTTTTCGAATAGCCAGCCACAAAAACGGATAGCGGTGGGGCGATTTTCGTCGTCGGTTCACATAAGCGCTTCTTCATTTCCACGGCCCTCCTCTCTCCCGAATTTGTTGGGACCTGGCCGCCCTCTCGGTGGGCATCGGATCAAACGCCGGACCATTGGTTGGCCACACACCGGTTGATTCTCCGGATAATTGTAAAGAAGAAGGGAAGGGGATCGGGAGGGAGGGAGAGCTACTGTTGCCTGTTGCCTTGAGTGTTGCTCTCCACGACTTCTTGGACGTCGTTGAAATCACTCAGACTTTCAATGGCTCTTCCCGGACAGACAGACCGATGGATGGACGGATAGATGGACGGATAGATGGACGGATGGACGGATGGACGGACGGACACGACCCTGGCAATTTGACTATTTTGGGGTGACTAGGATCGGCTGCTTGAATTTTAGTGTGAATGATCACGATGTTGACGAGCTAGTTGTTGCATCACTGTAGACAAAAGCAGAAGGAGGAGCCACAGTAGAGGTCGTTTGGCTAATTCTGAGAAGACCATACCCGACCGAGTGCTGTGTGAGCTGCTCCCTGAAAATTCTGACCCACCCAAAAAGCCCAGAAAATTTCAAGGCAGGGCCCAACGTCATCAAAATCGGGGGGAGAGCTCCGCGCTTCGTACTACTACCACCACCACAACAACAACAGCACCAACGACTTCTTTTTCTACTACTACCATCATCACAACTACTATTTCATCTTATTAAGCCGAACGATTCGCTCATTCTTGAAAAAGGAATCCTCAGTTCAAGTCAGGCTGTAGCAAAGGCAACAATCATTCCGAAATTCCAAGTTGGTCCCAAAGACCGAAGATAAACGAATAAGTTCATCTCGATCCACCCTTTTGGGCCCCGCTCGTCGGGTTCCGATCTCACTGAACCCCAGGAAC
>NC_081440.1:9485872-9500840 GCF_007210705.1 Tigriopus californicus | reverse complement strand
TTTGGGCCCCGCTCGTCGGGTTCCGATCTCACTGAACCCCAGGAACATTGTGTGCATTGCATTGGTTCCTCAAGCAGTGACAAATTCAAGAAGAACTCTCCAAACCATAAGTTTTTGATGTCTTTTAAAGAAGTGATGGAAGTATAAGAAGCCACATTATCAGTTCCACACACACACACATCTACGCAAGAAGAGTTCTATGAAAATCATCATGCATAAAATACTCCAGAGCACTCATAAAGTACTCCTACTACAAGTAATTGTCTCGACTTGCGTAAATTTTGCATTGAGCCAAAAAGGTAAGACCCAGCTTGGAACTGCTATGAACTGACAATAACCAACAATTCCCTCAACCAGATCAGAGACACTCATTTCTCCTGACTAAGGCAGCGAACAAAATATTGCTTGGCAGACTTTCCTTTTGGTTTAACTTTAAAATCGACCCAATTCTTTTTTCAGAATGTTGCAGCATTTTAAAAATCAACACAAAAGGACCATCGAATGAAACACAAAGTATTCGATTGGGTATATATCACCGAGAAGGTGAATTCTCTGGGAAACCAGCTTATGTGCACTCTCAAAGGACCGAAAGGCTATTCTACATTTCTGGGCGTGCCCGAGGTTTGTGGATGGTGGGCCCCGAGCTTGGCCGATTCAGCGGAGGCTTAGCCAATCGAGGAGATACCCAATGCCCAGAGGACATTCTTCGACCATGGAAATACGCCGACATATCGGGTTGGAAAACCGACCCCGATCTCACCATTGAGTGCCACCAATTGGAAAACGGTAAGGCCTGCTGCTATTTTCGGAAACAAAAAAAACAAAAAAAAACGGTGGAGATTGTCCATCGGGCTTTGTTTGTCTGCCTTGCGCTACTCAACACGTTTGGGTTGGTTGAATGACTTAAGATTAGGGGAGGAGGGAACTTGCATGGATTGGAAAAGCTAGGGTCAATTCTCGGAGCATGAGAGCATTTTTGAAGTAATTTGGACGTGACCATTCTACGCCTACCAAGACAAGGCCGATATCTTTGGGGCGTGCAAAAAAACTTGGTTATTTTGCAACATAAGTTTCTCGGAGAATGAAAATCAATTACCATTGATCAAAAGTACACAACGATTTGCGAAGTGAGATAAAATCTTATATCTGACTGGCAAGCACTAAACGTTATTCCATGGCCAACCAAAATCAAATTCCAAATATCTCGAGATTCTGATCTAAAGACGGATGATGGATAATGGATGAGCTTTTAACTCTTTTTCGTGGTGGTAAACTTATTGCTCTTTTTTATTGAGCCATTACTCCCATCGCTCAATGAGGAAGAATCCAGATGAGGTTCGAGCTGAACAGATATAGTATGTACTGAACATAAAGCACGGACGACAGCACGCTCAATTATGGCTCAAAAGACATTGCCATACACACTGACAAGCACTTGATTCAATTCCCCGAGAATTCACATGCACATCCACAATTACTTTTATACTATGATTTGAGCACAAGAACGGTAGAATGACAAGAAGGCTGCAATCGAAATAAAGGATTGCACCCTGGGGGAATTTTATGTAAAGCCAATCTGGGAATCATCATGATCATTTGTTGTCTGGTAATAATACTTTTTACGAGGATTGCCATTTTTCTGCATTCATTCATTTTGGCATTTTCTGCAATTTGTTTGTTTCCTGTCGAGACTAGAGTATCATAGCGCATTTCAGACAATATCATGAAATCGTGTGTTCATTTGACAGAGGTGCTCAAGATGCCTTTGCAGAATACAATTAGTAGCTGCTGCCAGAGTTTTCTTGGTTTTGAACATGCATACAGAATGACATGATATGAATTTTGAACGTAAGCGGATTTGCCTTGGCACCAAGCATTCGCTTTCACACAGAAAATCAAGGATGAATTAAGATTCCCAATCGCACAAATTGGAAACTTAATTTTATTTCTTGATATCGTGGTGGGGCCTCTTCTCAAGTTAAATACCGAGAGCAATTTTTATCCCATAAATTACCCAGAACTCGGTTGAGACCAAAATGATTTATGATGGAAGGACATTTGTTTGTTCATGGTATCTTTATTTGGTCGATGTTCTGTACACATAATGTGTACAGTGAGCTATTACTGTCCAACGGACAGTGATGCACTTATACGGCTGTTGGGGATATATGAGCCCCCCCCCCTTCCCCCCCAAAAAAAGGAGTCGACGGCTGAGTTCATCTCTCCTCCGCCTTTAAAGGGCTCTCTCATCAAGATGTCAGACTGTCGTAGAAGAGTCGTTGGTCGTTGGTAGGGCATTGGATCTGCCGGTCCCGTCATTTGTGAACCCCGGGTAGATTTGAAAGGAGCTCACTCATATTAATACGATGATAGGGGCAAATGCATGGCAGAGTTGAAAAAAGCAGCATGATGCAAACTACCTACGAATATTCAGTACCAAATACCGACACGATGACAATTGAATTGACAAATCACAATGGCAATAATGTTATAAAAAGACTCTGCAATCGCTTAAGCTTAAATGCATTGTCTGTTGCAGAATGCCTTTACGCTGACAATACGGCCTTAATGGGTGGCGATCTTCGAGTGGATTCCGATGGCAAGCCTATCCCAACCATCGTGACTGGTACTACCCGTTGCATCGACCTTTGTAATCGGACGCCTGAGTGTCAATACTGGGTCATATCCAAACAAGGTCAGAAGAGCCAGTGCATCCTCAAGAAGTGGAAAGGCCGACTAGTCAAGAAGGAGGGATATGTGTCCGGATCGCTCCCCAAAGCATGTTGTGAGTGATAACATTTTCAGACACGGAATGGATGACGATGAAATGATTGCACTGGATGCTACATTAGAAAGGACAGTAAAAACGGTCCCAGAAAGCATTCAGTTGATTGCGTTAAAGTTGGGTTAGTTTGAGCACAAAAGTTGAAATTGGGAACAATATTTACGAACTATCTAATAAGGGTAATTACAAATGTAAAAGTCGATTTCTCTAAAAGAATGAGGTACTTTATGATAAATGTTTGTTGGTTGAGTATAGATAGTTATTATTTTGATTTTTTAAGTGGCCACTATTCTCAGGATGATCAGGTGGTCGGTCAGCCAGCGAAAACCCTGGACAAGGGGTTATTCTGGAGCGAAAAGGCTAGATTGTTAATGATGACAGACACGGAAATAACTCTAGACATAATAGAGGCTGAATAGTTCGTAAATTACTCTTTCCGTAACTTGTTACACGCCACAGGAGGCAATGAAGAACATAAAGAAAACCCGTGGCTCAAAGGTATGCCACAAAGCCAAATTATTTGGAATAATCAAAATGTGTAACAACACGAAGAACACAATATGTCCCATACTTTTTGGGTTTAAATCATTTGGAAAAAGTTTCAAAAGTTTCACAAGAAAATCCAGGAGAAAAATCTTGGAAGACCAGCAGAAGACACTTCCACAAAGACACAGTAGAAAGAGACACTTCCACAAAAAGCAGGCGCTCCTGCTGATCATGTTGGTTCTAGATAAACCACGGAGCGTTCACATAAGTCGATTGTTTCGTTGCGTTCGATTCCAATCGAATTGATCAGTCACACTAACTGGTTTGTCTTGATTCAGTTTCAGTGAATAAACGCCCAAGAAACGATGATGGCCCTGTGGAAGTCCATCAGATTGAAAGTGACGAAACTGGCGCTAGTTCCTCGAACCAAACTGGCTATAAAGGGCACTCGGGTAAGACTTGCCAATTGCTTTCAACAAGCTTGTCCTAAATGGGCATTGATATAATATTTGCTAGTGGGGTACTGGAATATGACCTCTTCCGCCATGGCACTGAAACATGACAATAACAACACGAAGATATTGCCGTCAAGTTCAATGACCATAAAAACCCAAGTGCTGGAATTGTACAAGATAATTTTGTGGTGGACATGAACGTTCCGACAATTTGTCTCGCTCAGATCCTCCATCATCTGGCTTTCTTTGTGCTTTTTAGAATGTATCTATGAGAACCTGCAGTTTTCCGGAGGCAATCTGAAAACTATCAACGACACGACTTTTTCCTCGTGCAAGAATGCTTGCGAATTTCTGCCAGATTGTACTTTCTTCAGTCTGAAAGCGGGGCAATGCCTCTTGAAGAGTGAGCACGTTGAGATCGAGCGAGAGCTGGGAGTTCTATCAGGAATGACGGACGAGGCATGTGGTAAGTCTGCATAGAGTATCCGGCATGGCCTTTGGCAAATGGAAAATAAAATCGCAACCAAAATATCATGAGTGACAAATAGGCCTCCTCACCACTATCCGATTGTGGTAATTCTCTAGATGCTTTTACACGCAAGGCAGGACATTATTCAACTCAACTCTATCTCAGTAATAGTCAGGGCTTTGGTTGTTATACAATAAAAGGACTTGATTAATGGATTAATTCCAGTAAAAATGAGTATAGGCAAAAAATAATAATCGAATGGCGTTAATCAATACAGTTTGCTTTACAATTACGTCATATTAAAATGTAATGCGATTACCAGGGGTCGGAAAAATAGTTCTTTCTTTAGTTGTGAAAGTCGGCCGAAATAAGTTCCGAAAACGTAAAAATAAATTCAAAAGGTGAAAATGTTGTAATTTGTTTGGCTATTCAAATATTTTGTGGGCTTTCAAGACAGAAATTGTTTCGTCATTTTTTTTCACAACCTTCTTGCGGGTTGCAGAACTTCTATTTTGGTTGATTTTTGTCTTATAATCAAAGAAAAATTGAATTTCAAAGCAGATCAATATGTAGAAGCTTCAAGAGGTTCATGTTTTGAAAGATCCTGAAATCATCAATGGTTTGTGTGATCAATACCATCATTGTGTGAGAATCTAATTCAATTGTGTACAGATAACTAGTTACTTATTTTTATGGTTTGATTTTTCGCGGGCTTATCTAACCGCTACAGGGAATGTAATCCCCCAGTACTATTAAAATGAAAGGTTATAATTCGTCTATTTATTACCTTTCAATCTTTATATGATATTTGATCTACCATCGAATTTGAATTGGCAAACCAAACTGGTCCTTGAACGTAGGGTTGATCTGGAATACTATTTAAATAATTGTTCAAGTCTGACTTGAAAGAAGTTACCGGATCTTCTATGCCTAAGTATTCCTTACGAATATTAGAAGGAGGCACATCAAACAATGAAATAGCTGAGAAAGAAGAGAGGCGGACTTCATTGTTCTAACCATGGACGACGTTACACTGCACATATTTGACGCCGCCAAATGTACCCTAATAGTTTAACGGAAATTTTAGAAACCATTGAACTCAACCTCCCGACCAGAAATTTAAAAACTCATGGTCACGCTCTCCAAGCCAGGCAAATTCCCTCGCCATAGACATTCGAAATTCGGGAGGAACATGGCTAGTTTTGAGCTGTAGCTTTACAAATTCCTGTCTACCAGGATTTTTTTCCTATTATTCAAGCTTTTCAGCTGTCCAAGTTAAGTTGAGGTAAACGGGTGATACAAGATAGACGACCCATGAAATTTGACTTGTTCGAATAAAGATTAAAAGTGACAAGAATTCGTGTAAAGTTTCAAAATATTTTTGATTTGATGTGCGTGGTTGCCAGAAACATGCAAGCACTTCTTGAAAGTGAATTTGCTCTCAAAACGCACACTAAGCATGTTAATGGAAAAAAGTACAATACACCTTCAGTTACTAATCAATGCCAAACAAAACATGTTGGTATTCCTAAGCTGAGATGTTCAAAATAAAGAAATTGGCTAGAAATGGAAACTTTAGTTGTCTGGAAAATGATGCATAAAATGATCTATTTGGATTGCAGCTCCTCTAAATTTTGCCAAAACTTAACAAAAATTATTCACTTTCCCCCAAAGTCGTCGGTTTTTAGGTCATCTTATTTTTAAAATTCGCGAAAAGGTTTTTTTTTTTTTGCTGCAAAGTCAGCAAAATATTTCAAACTTAATTTAAGCTAATAAAAACTATCCATCCATCCGACCCCTAGTGATTACAGTTCCTTTCTAAAAAGGGGGAGGGTTTATTGTAATTCCATTTTGTAGCTGTTTATTTCGTTCCACTTTCCCCCAAAGTCGTCGGTTTTTAGGTCATCTTATTTTTAAAATTCGCGAAAAGGTTTTTTTTTTTTTGCTGCAAAGTCAGCAAAATATTTCAAACTTAATTTAAGCTAATAAAAACTATCCATCCATCCGACCCCTAGTGATTACAGTTCCTTTCTAAAAAGGGGGAGGGTTTATTGTAATTCCATTTTGTAGCTGTTTATTTCGTTCCTATTGCCTCGAGTGTCAGTAATCTTACCGTTTCAAGTAGCATCTAAAAGGTCTTGAAAGAAATAATTGGTGGTACGTTCATAGTGTCAAAACAATCGAGTAGACAATACTTCTATTATTGTAGTACCTTCATGTCTCAAGGAACCATGGTAGCCAAGTGGTCTAATGCATCCAATAAAGGAGCAAGGGTGTTCCTCAGAGTGCGTAGATTCGAACCCGCCTTTGAACGGGAACTTTTCTCCAGGTCAGTTAGAATAGTGAAGTCTTCTTCTTTCTCAGGCTTCTTCATTGTTTAGTTTGCTTCCCTCTAATAATCGTAGGGAATACGTAGGCCTTGTTGATCCGGTAGCATCTTTCAAGTCACACTTGGACAAATTCTTAGATAGGATTCCTGATCAACCATATATTCAAGGACTAGCTCGGTCTGCCAACTCAAATTTGTTGGTAGACCAAATATCATAAAAAGATTGAAATGTAACCTTTTATTTTAATAGCATTAGAGTAGCATTGGAGATTACATTCCCTGAAGTGGTTAAAAGTGCCAGAAAAAAACGAACTAAAAAAGGGAAAAGGGGAAGAGAAAAGATAATAATATCAAATTTAGGGTTGAACACTTCTCAATAATATACATTCCGTGATGAATTGGTCTTTCCCCAATTGGACTACATAGGTTCGAAAAACCTTTAAAGTAAAATATGATTTCAGAAATTATTTGTTTATATTTTGGTCACAACTTTGGTCCACATTTGTTTTCAATTTCATCATCTAATTTTTAGTGGATTTAAATCATCCTATTTCCCTCTTTTGGTTGACATTGGATACATCTCTCATTTCAAAACGTTCTCTATATTTGCAAATATCCAATCTTGGGTAGTACAACTGGCATGACAGCCGCATGTTTGGCGTACAAAGGCACACCATCCTATTCAGTTTTGATTCAGGGCGCGACATGGTCTTCCAGGAGTTTGATGTAGAGGTAAGAGTCCACCTTTTCTCTTGGCTCGTAACTTTGCATCAATGTCTTTTTGTGGCCCATCAGACATTGGTCTCCTCCACACCCATGGCCTTGGCCATTCTCCTCTTGGCCTTGATTAGGTTCCTCTTAATCCTTCTCCTGCCCTGGCCAGACCTCCCGTGTACTGTTCTTTAATCTTAAAACCTTTTTCTAAGATCAGAGACAGCTTGGTGGCCGATTCACAGGTCTTTGGTAATGCATGGATGATACCTTTTGCGTTAGGATATTTCGATCACAATTTTTTTGACATCCATGCCGATGGTACTCAAAATATTCAAAAACGTTTGAACATCAAACATTGTTCGGAATGAGAAAATAACCCACTCTAGGCCTGATCTTAGTGAGATGACCAATTATGACCGAATACGCATTTTGTCAAGTTGAATATGCCGCATGGGGTACTTCACAAGACTAACAACCAATAACTTCAAGTGGAAACTGACTTTTTAGAACGAGAATAATGGAAATTGGCATCCCGATTATGCCAAGGTTTCCTCACAATGATGGGTATTTTTTTACGTTTGACCTTACCGCTAAATGGTTGAACCCTGACGAGATTCCTCGTCCGTACCTAGTTCAGTACTTTGTTATCTTCCTCTTTCGCGCAAATTTTCGACGCTTTTTCCGGTCAACCATCTGGAAGTACTGATTTTGGTGCCTAGGTGACCAACAAAGCTTGATTTCAAGGCAAACAAGGAGAACTAATCTACCAATTGATACCACCAAAGGAAAATCAATAATTTATCCATAAAGCAAAACAGCGTGTGTTATTACATTGGCAATGTTACTTTACTTGTTTAGTTTAAAGATACCGGTTACGAAGCTATACATTTTTTCCATTGGTAATATATTCAACTCTAGGTAGCGCCTTTCTGCTTCATTTAGGCGGCGACAAACAAAAGTAGAAACGAGCGAACATGTTGTAAGATGCCAAACTGTATCAAGGAGGTATTCGATAAACAACGCATGCCTTGAGCATTCTTTCACAGTAGATAAACCAGTAAGTGTTCTGGGAGTTCTTTCAAATCCTACAAGAATGAAATGATACTGAAATATGATTCAAAATAAACAATTAACATTTTCATAATTCATTCATGGCTACAAAGGACGGCTGTAGATATCCTTTTAACAACTGCACCGTAGATTTGGGGCAATTAAAACTCAAATAGCTTGAAGTACCACATTTGATGCTACTTATGCCAATTCATGTCAACCGTGGTATATCTTGAGACTATCTTTTATTTTCATAAGTTTAATGTTCGTCTTTTTACAAATAAAACAAAGGCCAAAGCACCAGAAACTTATACTATTTTCTGAGTTTTCGCGATTGCTTTTGGGCACCTAGAGGAAGCAGAGCGATCTGTAGGGCATATTAGAGGGCTGACAAGCTCTCTAGGGCTTATGAAGCAAAGGAAATTCATGAGAAATGTAGTGCGGCAACACTGATTTTCATCATTTTGAGGAGGGGGAAATAAGACAAACATTGTAGCCAGCCTGCACTCACACTCGCCCTTGAATCCAATTGAAATTTCAACTGTCGAGTGAGTTGAGCTAGAAAACTCAAAAATATGTCATTTACTGTGCAGCTCTGTCACTGTACAAAACTCTTGGCTCAAAATCAGAATACGGTTTGCTTCAACAAGCCGGGAAACTGAATTAAATGACAAATTCAGTCTGTGCCCGGTACAGGTTGGCTGTAATGTTTGTCTTCCTCAACATGCTCAATATCAGTGTTGCCGCACGACATTTTTTTTGAATTCCTTCACGTAACATGCCCTATTCAAGGCACTGAAAAGCTCAATGCTATTATCAATTGAAAAGAATACGTCAATTAGAATGCAAGTCTGTTGAAGTCGTACAAGTGGATGTTTTTCAATATTTGCCCAAGATCAAATCTCTCAAATCTGTTTGCAACTTTCAGAGCAAGTGCTTGCCGTCAAAGAAGCAAGCTCTAAATCCAAAAAAACAGAGGAGAACGGCCTTGATGAACAAGAGGGACACAAATATGAACCATTATATCAAGAAAATGTTATCAATGGAAAGTTCAAAATCATGAACTCTTGGGACGATGCACTTAACAACCCTGGAAGTGATGCCTTCAAAGATTTGGCAAAAACAATAACCAGAGGGTTGGAGGAAATTCTTCTATCTAATGATGAACTATCGAATCATGTCGACTTCAAAGTTGAGATTATTGGCTTTAAGTAAGTAATCTTCCCAATTTAGTTCTACTTTCATCCTTCCAATCATTATTTACCATTCCATTTTCTAGGAAGGGGAGCGTTATCTGTAACTATAACATACATTACATCTTAAAGCAAGGATTCGTAGCTGTTCCTTTCATCATCAAACCATCCAATGTGACAAGTGTGCTCAATGAAGGATTCCAGTTCAAACAAGGAATCTTGTTTCAAAGATTTGTCATAGCGGCAGGTTCCCACAAAGCGGCAAGTATGTACTTACGGGTAACATTTTCGTAGCAAAAAGGAATATTGCTAAATGTCAATACACGTTTTAGGTCCTGTGGATCATTGCGACGCCAAGGGATGCTCTCATAAATGTGCCTACGATTATGATCTTGAGGACTATGTTTGCACTTGCCCACCAAAACTTCAACTAGGTGAGGACATAAAAACCTGTGAGGACCCAACAGCAATTTCAACAATCAGGCCTGAAGTAACCTGTTCGTGGAGTACCTGGGAAGAGTGGAGCGATTGCTCATCTCAATGCGGAGAGGGAACCCGCACCAGATATAGATCATCATTGGTAGAAGAAAACTGCTCAGGAAAAAACAATGAAGTCCGAAAATGTTTGCTGATGGCATGTCCCACTTCAAAAGAACCCCGTTACGATTCAACATTTCAGCCAACTGTAACGACACAAAGAACAGTATTCCAAGAAGCAAGCACCACTGCAAATGATGCATTTGACACAACAACCGATCAAACAACCATCGATATGACCTTAGATGACACCATGATCATAACTGACAAATCAACCAAACCATCACAAAATTTTATTCCACGCATAGATTTCCAAGAACAATCTCAGTCTGATTCAACCACCACTCAAGACGTCCCACTAACAGAAATGTCAACTATTGCTTTCACCACAAGCCTGTCAACTGAGACGGAACCTGGCACTGAAATATCTTTTTCAACGGAGTCATCAGTTTTCACCAACTAGCAAAGCTAAACGAAACAACAGAAAAAAATATGATAACAATTGACAATCAATCAACAGTGACCACTGCACCAACTGAGACCCCCCACTGAACTTGACTCCACAACCCCATTTGAGTTGGACACGACTACCATAGATAGTGATTCCACCACATCAAGACCCACTGTGATGTTTACTCTGCCCTTGACCCTGAAAACAAGACTACCACAATTGAGTCAACTGATTCAACAACTGAGGGCATCATGGACACATCAACTGCAAGTAGCACTACTCTGTCTATGACCACTGAGCAGGTGTCTACAACCAAGGTGCCTGAAGCAAGAATTGTCACTGAGGGAGAGACTTCCTCAGCTACTGATGCTACTGAGAGCTCAACTGAACTTGACTCCACAACCCATTTGAGTTGGACACGACTACCATGGATAGTGATACCACCACATCAAGACCCACTGTTGATGTTTACTCTGCCCTTGACCCTGAAAACAAGACCACCACAATTGAGTCCACTGATTCAACAACTGAGGGCATCATGGACACATCAACTGCAAGTAGCACTACTCTGTTTATGACCACTGAGCAGGTGTCTACAACCAAGGTGCCTGAAGCAAGAATTGTCACTGAGGAGAGGACTTCCTCAGCTACTGATGCTACTGAGAGCTCAACTGAACTTGACTCCACAACCCCATTTGAGTTGGACACGACTACCATGGATAGTGATACCACCACATCAAGACCCACTGTTGATGTTTACTCTGCCCTTGACCCTGAAAACAAGACCACCACAATTGAGTCCACTGATTCAACAACTGAGGGCATCATGGACACATCAACTGTAAGTAGCACTACTCTGTCTATGACCACTGAGCAGGTGTCTGCAACCAAGGTGCCTGAAGCAAGAATTGTCACTGAGGGAGAGACTCCTCAGCTACTGATGCTACTGAGAGCTCAACTGAACTTGACTCCACAACCCCATTTGAGTTGGACACGACTACCATAGATAGTGATACCACCACATCAAGACCCACTGTTTGATGTTACTCTGCCCTTGACCCTGAAAACAAGACCACCACAATTGAGTCCACTGATTCAACAACTGAGGGCATCATGGACACATCAACTGCAAGTAGCACTACTCTGTCTATGACCACGGAGCAGGTGTCTACAACCAAGGTGCCTGAAGCAAGAATTGTCACTGAGGGAGAGACTTCCTCAGCTACTGATGCTACTGAGAGCTCAACTGAACTTGACTCCACAACCCCATTTGAGTTGGACACGACTACCATAGATAGTGATACCACCACATCAAGACCCACTGTTGATGTTTACTCTGCCCTTGACCCTGAAAACAAGACCACCACAATTGAGTCCACTGATTCAACAACTGAGGGCATCATGGACACATCAACTGCAAGTAGCACTACTCTGTCTATGACCATGAGCAGGTGTCTACAACCAAGGTGCCTGAAGCAAGAATTGTCACTGAGGGAGAGACTTCCTCAGCTACTGATGCTACTGAGAGCTCAACTGAACTTGACTCCACAACCCCATTTGAGTTGGACACGACTACCATGGATAGTGATACCACCACATCAAGACCCACTGTTGATGTTTACTCTGCCCTTGACCCTGAAAACAAGACCACCACAATTGAGTCCACTGATTCAACAACTGAGGGCATTTTGGACACATCAACTGCAAGCATACATACTCTGTCTATGACCACTGAGCAGGTGTCTACAACCAAGGTGCCTGAAGCAAGAATTGTCACTGAAGGAGAGACTTCCTCAGCTACTGATGCTACTGAAAGCTCAACTGAACTTGACTCCACAACCCCATTTGAGTTGGACACGACTACCATAGTAATACCACCACATCAAGACCCACTGTTGATGTTTACTCTGCCCTGACCCTGAAAACAAGACCACCACAATTGAGTCCACTGATTCAACAACTGAGGGCATCATGGACACATCAACTGCAAGTAGCACTACTCTGTCTATGACCACTGAGCAGGTGTCTACAACCAAGGTGCCTGAAGCAAGAATTGTCACTGAGGAGAGACTTCCTCAGCTACTGATGCTACTGAAAGCTCAACTGAACTTGACTCCACAACCCCCATTTGAGTTGGACACGACTACCATAGATAGTGATACCACCACATCAAGACCCACTGTTGATGTTTACTCTGCCCTTGACCCTGGGAAACAAGACCACACAATTGAGTCCACTGATTCAACAACTGAGGGCATCATGGACACATCAACTGCAAGTAGCACTACTCTGTCTATGACCACTGAGCAGGTGTCTACAACCAAGGTGCCTGAAGCAAGAATTGTCACTGAGGGAGAGACTTCCTCAGCTACTGATGCGACTGAGAGCTCAAACTGAACTTGACTCCACAACCCCATTTGAGTTGGACACGACTACCATTGGATAGTGATACCACCACATCAAGACCCACTGTTGATGTTTACTCTGCCCTTGACCCTGAAAACAAGACCACCACAATTGAGTCCACTGATTCAACAACTGAGGGCATCATGGACACATCAACTGCAAGTAGCACTACTCTGTCTATGACCACTGAGCAGGTGTCTACAACCAAGGTGCCTGAAGCAAGAATTGTCACTGAGGGAGAAGACTTCCTCAGCTACTGATGCTACTGAAAGCTCAACTGAACTTGACTCCACAACCCCATTTGAGTTGACACGACTACCATAGATAGTGATACCACCACATCAAGACCCACTGTTGATGTTTACTCTGCCCTTGACCCTGAAAACAAGACCACCACAATTGAGTCCACTGATTCAACAACTGAGGGATCATGGACACATCAACTGCAAGTAGCACTACTCTGTCTATGACCACTGAGCAGGTGTCTACAACCAAGGTGCCTGAAGCAAGAATTGTCACTGAGGGAGAGACTTCTTCAGCTACTGATGCGACTGAGAGCTCAACTGAACTTGACTCCACAACCCCATTTGAGTTGGACACGACTACCATGGATAGTGATACCACCACATCAAGACCCACTGTTGATGTTTACTCTGCCCTTGACCCTGAAAACAAGACACCACAATTGAGTCCACTGATTCAACAACTGAGGCATCATGGACACATCAACTGCAAGTAGCACTACTCTTTTATGACCACTGAGGGCAGGTGTCTACAACCAAGGTGCCTGAAGCAAGAATTGTCACTGAAGGAAAGACTTCCTCAGCTACTGATGCTACTGAGAGCTCAACTGAACTTGACTCCACAACCCCATTTGAGTTGGACACGACTACCATAGATAGTGATACCACCACATCAAAATCTCTCTCATGAGCTCTTTGACTGAATGAACAGACATTTTCAAGTTGGCGTCATCAGTTTCATAAGCTGTATTGCCATCTACCGTTCAAAGGGCTGCTTTCTTAAAAAGTGGCTTGCTTGAAAATCCAAATTTGGTGCTACTTTGTCATTCTATTTTTCTAGTGTGGTTCAGAAATGATAAAAATAACGTAAGTTTCCACTTGCTTCGGCATTAGAACTGAAACATTGATGCATTTTAGGAGGCAATCGAGTTTTTCTTATGTTTATGTACAAAGTTAGAGATGGGCGCCCTCAGTGGGTAGTTATCGTGGAAAAAAGAGGAGACTAGAAACTCTTCGTTTGTTGCCCTTCCGTGCCAGCTTGCCTTTACTTTAACTTAAACGTTTTGTAACCCTAAATTTGATTGTTAGATGGTGCAGATGTTAGTCAGGTACAATTACTTTGAGTCCAAAACTATTTATTGCAGGTATTTGTAGATACAATTAATCAAGAAGGACCAATGACATACCCGAACTTGTTTGCAAACTAAGCTTGCTTCCTTGACTAGAATTGGAAATGACACTTTCGCAAGGAGCCTCCACATCCATATATTCCGTCATCCTTGAATTAATTAATCGTAACTTGAAATATCAATCATATTATAAGTATTCAAACTATTGCAAATGTCGAAGTGGATTTAAACTCGAACCCACAGACAACGCAGACATGACCTATGTCAATCTCTTTTAAGTTTAGTTCATACAATTCAATCATAATCCTATTACAATTTTTTAGCTCCTTTGGATTTCTTTTCCTTCTTTTACAGACTTCCTTACTGGGAATGTAGTCCCAAGCACTTCAACAAGGAAAATGTACGATTGTTTCACAACTTTTTATTAACATAACATCTAATCCCACGACAGACCAGACTTGATGGATGTGAGTATGAAAAGACTTGATTGATGTGAGTGTAAAAAATAACTTAATGGATTTCATGAAATTCTACAACATTGAACTTCATGATCTTCTCATAGGCCTTATTCAGAGTGAGAGTAATCGGCCTATGATTACTAAGAAAAGTTTACCGGGGGTCCTTGAACAAATTTCACTAACAACTTTAACAAGGTCTGTTGGGAGAACTAGGGGTCAAGGGTTAGAATAGCATTAAAATTGGATGACAAGTAGACAGTTCA